>NW_025937524.1:649937-810418 GCF_000764305.2 Hyalella azteca | reverse complement strand
AGTTGCCAAACTGGGACATCGCCTTGACCACTCTGCCTTGTTTTCTTTACCTTGCTCAGATGCTCTTGCTGGTCTTCGGTCACACTTTCTTCGTTTTTGGGAATTGGATTGGGTTACTACAGTAGCTACTGATGGGAGGGGTCTTCATCTAGCTTCCATTTGGTTTGGAATGTCTCCTGTCCCATGGGTTGCTTGCCGTTCTCGTCGTGCAACAGTGGTTTTAAACCGTTTTCGTCTTGGCCATGTTGGGGTTCGTTCTTATCTTCATCGATTTGGCATGGCTGACACTCCCATGTGCCTGCACTGTGGGGTTGAAGAGTCAATTGAACACTTCCTCCTTTCATGTACACTATACGATCATGAGAGACAGGTGATGATATCAAATATCCATGCCCTGGGAGTCCCTCTCATATCTGTGCGTGTGCTCCTTGGTGGAGGAAATTATCCCAGAGTTCAACACCACATAGTGAGAGCAACCACCACATATCACATGCAAACTGGTCAATTATCTACCATGTAGCTGGTGAAATGCACTGGATTAAACTGTGATTTGCCCTAAACAAGAGAATTGTTGATAACAAAGAGAGCTCATGCCAGCAAAGAAGGAAATGAAATTGAGAGAAACATGATGAAGACTTCAACTAAATAACTATTGCTGAGTCCAGGTGTTACAAGCGGTCAACGTGCGACTTCTTCTTCACCTACAACCCGCGACCACCACCATCCAAAAAAATGTTTAGGGGGGGGGGTGAAAAGAGTAAAATCGTGAGTACAGATTGTTAGAAATTGTTATTAAAAATAGACAAGTAGATTTACTTTGCTTAGGAAATACGTTTATTTGTTTAATTTCAGTAGAAATACGCAGGGTAGAATAAGAATATGGATCCTAATTCACCGGGGGCGGCCCGGCGGGCGGCGGCGGGGTCACACATCACACTCACAGCCTCACAGTCACAGGCAATCAGGCATACTTGCAAAGTGCAACTGTGCAAGTGGCAGCAAAGCAGGATTTTTTAGACTCTCCTTCAAGTTCAATTTCAAGGCCTATAAGTAGACCAGCAAAGTATCATGGATACCAGCATCATCATACATAAGATATTGGTTTAAATGTTGAGTCCGCTAAATGAGAAAATTAATATTTTGTAATATGCATTTTAAAATTATCTTTTAACAACAGTTGACAACATTTCTAAAGAGGCCAGTGTCTCTGAGTCTGATGTTACACATGTAGGGTAAATGCGGTATATTCATTATTCTGACACATTAAGGATGTAGGGTAAATGTGGTATATTCCGACATCGTGGGGCGTGGGTAATTCCGTCACCTCTCTAGTTTTTCCTTTAAATTAAGCTTTGTTTTAGTTCCATGCATTCGTTGATGGTTGAAAAATGGTGACATCATCGTCATACATTTGCGCATCGAACTAATGCCAAAACACTAGGTCTTGGCCATCTAGCGGGAAAATATTGAGATCCAAAGAGANAAGTATACTTGTATTCGCTGATTTCAAGTGGTAAATAAATTAATAGATGATTAAGTTGAGAAATGGATTTAGACACATGAAAACTAATTCTGTCATAACTTGAATTGGACACACACAGATCGTTCCAAGCTGTGTACAAAAATTAAAATTTGCTTAATTAAAAGCGTAATTAAGTAGTGTTCAATATTCATCAGTGTTCTAATTCAAAGCCGTGTTGTATTCCAATACAGCTCACACATGACACAGCAAACGGAATTCAAACACATGGATGACGGAATTACGTATCAGTAGAATTTGAAGCGCAGACGGAATACGCCTCACCACGTGCCAATTATAGCCACACACAGTGACGGAATATAGGGATTTGGTAGGTTTGCATTCTAAAGGCTTTTAAATAAATAATGCAACATTTTGTGACGTTTCCTCATTGCTGACGCGTAGTGTGGTGTTTTGAGAGTCACATAAAGCAAACAGAACTTGAGTAATGCATACGGTTATTTTTTTATAGTTTTTCATTTCTTGATGCATCTTTAATGTGACGGAATATACCTCGTTTACCCTAGCAAGAAATTAATGGCTTTAAAAATATCACAGTATGCGCAACTCGAGTTCTGACTGCTTTACGTCACTCTCAAAACACCACAGTCCACACTACATGCCAGAAATAATGAAACGTCACAAACTGTTGCCATATTTATTTGAAAGCCTTTAGAATTCAAACCTACAAAATCCCTGAATTCCAACGCTGTGTGTGACCCAGACTGTAAAGCATGGCACAACATAGGTCAAGGACGCCGATTTCACGCACCAAAGAGGCAAAGACGCCAAGGTGGATGCCACTGGACGCCAGTCACCAATTATGCTTCTCCATAAATCGCAATTTACAATTGATATGTCCTATGCGCCGTATTGATCTACATGCTATGATCGTAACTATGTGTCGTAGCGTGTAGTTCCAATAGCTGTGAGAGCTACACTTGAGCAATCAACACATACGCGCTCACAGCCACCTGAACTACGCGCTGTAGCGCGCAGTTCAGGTGGCTGCAACCCAGCCCAATTCATCTTAACAAAATTTAACCCAACCCAATCTAACCAAACCCAACCCAATTCAACTCAACCCAATTGATCCCAATTCAAATCAACCCAATCCTTCCCAATGCAACTCAACCCAATTCATCCTAACCATATTTAACCCAACCCAATCTGACCAAAACCAATTCAACCCAACCCAATTCAACCCAACCCAATCCAATTCAACCAAAACCAATTCAACCCAACCCAATTCAAATCAACCCAATTCAATCCAACCAAATTCAACCCCACCTAACTCAATTCAACCAAAATTCAATTAAACTCAACCCAAGTAAACCATATTCAACCAAAACCAATTAAACTTGTTCCAACTTGATTCAACCCAATTCAACCACACCCAACTCAATTCAACTCAACCAAATTCAACCCTAATCAAATCATTCCAGCCCAATTCAAGCCAACCTAATTCAGTAAAATTAACTAGACTGAATCAGAATGTGCAAGAATGCATTGAGATTTTATTTGATTGCACTAGATTTTATTGCAATGCATTAGAATGCACTAGAGCACATTAAATTGAATTAGTGTATATTAGATTTCATTAGGTTACATTAGATTGCATTACATTGCATTATGTTATTTAAGATTGCATTAGAATGCTTTAGATTGCAGTAGAAAGTGTCAGTTTGAATTTGAATGCATTAGGTTGTATTAGGTTATATTAGATTGAATTAGAATGCATTAGGTTACATTAGATTGCCTTAGGCTACATTAGATTGCCTTGGGTTACATTAGATTGCCTTGGGTTACATTAAATTGCTTTAGAGTGCAATAGATTGCGTNTAGATGTGTATAAGAGACAGCATATGTATTCTTGACTGTACTAATCACTGATTTATCTGTGTTCTAGAATTTTCGAACTGACGATGGAGCTGGACTCCGAAACGTTTTCTTTAAAGATACTATGAAATTTTGTGGTGTTTTCTTTGCCATTAAGTTTTTAGAGAATGCAATAGATTGCGTTAGAATTCAATAGATTGCGTTAGAATGCTATAGATCACGTTAAAATGCAATAGATCACGTTAAAATGCAATAGATCACGTTAAAATGCAATAAATCACGCTTAAGTGCAATAGATCATGTTAGAATGTAATAGATCAAGTTAAAATACAATAAAACATGTTAAAACACAATAGATTGCGTTAGACCACAATAGATTGTGTTAGAACGCTATAGATCATACAATACAATAGATCACATTAGAACACAATAGATCACGTTAGAACACAATAGATTGCATTAGAACACAATAGATTTCGGTATAACGCAATAGATCACGTTCGAATACAATAGAACATGTTAGAACACAATAGATTGCGTTAGAACACAATAGATTGCGTTAGAACGCTATAGACCACGTTAGAATACAACTGAACACGTTAGAACACAGTAGATCGCGTTAGAACACAATAGATCGCTATAGATCGCGGTAGAACGCAATAGATCACGTTAGAACACAATAGATCACGTTAGAACACAATAGATCGCGTTAGAACGCAATAGATCGCGGTAGAACGCAATAGATCGCGGTAGAACGCAATAGATCACGTTAGAACACAATAGATCACGTTAGAACACAATAGATCGCGTTAGAACGCTATAGATCACGTTAGAGCACAATAGATCACGTTAGAGCACAATAGATCACGTTAGAACACAATAGATCACGTTAGAACACAATAGATCGCGTTAGAACACAATAGATCGCGTTAGAACGCTATAGATCGTGGTAGAACGCAATAGATCACGTTAGAACACAATAGATCACGTTAGAACACAATAGATCGCGTTAGAACACAATAGATCGCGTTAGAACATGATAGATTGACAAGTTTTTTGAGCAGTAGCATTGGGCGCACCAGACGTATGCACATTGTGATCAGGTGACAGATGCGCGTGGTGACAAGCAAGCTGATCAAGCAATCTATAGTTTATGATCGTTCATGGCTGCCTGAGCCATAGTTTAGGATCGGCCATGGACGCCCATTTATGGTCGAGGTGGCTGATGGAGAGCTTGAAAAGACACCAATATCTCAAGCTGAAAGGCCCTACTTTGCAACAATATACACGATCCCTATAGGAATCGTGTTTATTCTTTTCCTTACTTTGGCCCGCATCTGAGATGATGGCAAAGGAGTTGAAAGATCTATTCTCTAAATACATCCCAAATGTAAATCTTAATGTATTACCTACTATTGAACAATTTTAAAATTAGCATGTTTTTTTTTTTTTGTTCTTATGCGATCATCCCTAGTTTATCAATATAGTTGTGCGCAGTGCTCATCTGCGTATGTTGGTATGATATCACGCAATTTTTATACTAGGCTTGCAGAGCATAGGGGCAGGAGTTATAGAACAGGGCACATGCTTGCGCATCCCCCTCATTCAGCCGGTACGTATTCATGCCAAGCAGTGCAACGTCCCCGTGTCCAATAGCTATTTTAGAGTTTTAGCCTCCACAACCGGTGTTTCTGACCTACGAATTTTAGAATCCTTATATATTTTCAAACAGAAACCCAGTTTAAATGCTGCATTCAGTTCCTATCCTCTACAAATTGTAAATAGATTATTTTGTTTATTTATTTACTTATTTTTTCATTACTCTACTTAACTTTTCATAACATTAATCTACATTCATAACTTCAGCATTCCCTGTAATTTGTTTTTTTTCCGTTAAATAAACTTAACAGTAATTTCATTAATTTTACCTATTTTATCCTTATTATTTGTCAATTAATTTTTTTTTCTTTTTTTCGTGTGTGTGTGTTCTCTCTCTGTTCCAGATTTTCACTTTCAGAGGTGTTAGACTGTTAGGTACCAAATAAACCCAGTTTAGGCAAGGGGCTATATGGACTAGTCTCCAGTGCTCCTATAAGAATAACTAAAAAAAAAAAAAAAAGAACCTTTTGGCTATTTTCTTTACTTTTAAATTCCAGCAAATACAAGTATACTTAAAGGATTCCTACTATACCATCAACCGGGGCTACTTGGGACAGTTTTGAGCGTTTTTTTGTTAATAACTGTTAATAACTTCTTATGATGAAACATTTCATAAACAAGTTTAAGCTCATTTAATAGCTATTTGCGAGGGGCCGAGGGCTATTGAATGACATTGTCAAAAAAATTCCATATGCTATTCGTAAGGTGCCAGAAGCAAAAAAAGAGTGTCCCGAGTAGCCCGTCGAACGGGGCTACTTGGGACACTTGGAATAAAACTTCATTTTAAAACATTTGAAGCATGCAGATTGCAGAGCGTACTCATCCATTACTAACAGTACTCTGAAGTCCTCCTCTTTCATTGTAGATGATGTAGAGGTAGAATAAATGACATTTTCTGAGATTTTTACTTGTTCTTCCTTTATTGGTATGATATTACCATATACATTAATTACCGTATTATTGATGTGACATTATCGTATTATTGATGCGATATTACCGTATCCATGAACATGCCATTGAGCATTTACAACAACCTTGCCCACTGCAAGCTTCATATCAGCAGCCTTATAGCATTTTTTCTGTATCTGTAAGCTTACAGGACGGCTTGTAATTTCACACCATTTTAATTACGTTGAGTGAATTAACTATAAAAAAAAGGTCGTGAAAAACATACCCAAAACTGAAAGGAATGTTTTAGTGACAACCATCATATGTTTTGGAGAAATAAATCATAGTTTAGGTCAATTACTTTTCATTCTATGATGCCTGGTGCACAATTCTATTTATGACATTCCATGCACAATTTTTTGATGACCGATGATGCACTAATTTTTTGATGAGTGAAATTTATTCGCTGAGCGAGGTAAATGTAATAAATATTATTTGTTTTTAATTAATTTTTTTCTTAACTGGAGCCTTTGCTAACTGAGGTTCTACTGTAAATGCATTTTTGGGGGTGTCGCAAATAGCCCCGGGGGGGTGTCCTGAGTAGCCCCGCCATGCAGAAATGGCTGCCATTTTTTTTTTAATGAGATAGGATTACGTTTTCAAGCCGATACCTGGGTGCATCTTTTATGTAAGTAAAATTTTTTAATATGGCGAATATTTTTTTGCCACAGACCTTAGCAGAAGTAACTTTTCAAAATAGCATTTTGCACCATTTTTTCAGGAATTTTTCAAAGCTAGTAAATGTAGTATTTTTGGACTTCCTTTATACATAAGAAAAATGTTGACATTTACGCCACTATATTTAGTTTTGCAATATTCCAATTAGTTTTGCTACTATAACAGTTTTACGCCATGTCGGAGGACTGTCCCGAGTAGCCCCACCAGTCCTGAGGAGCCCCGGTTGATGGTATTCACAGATTTATTTAGAAGTCTCAAACCATAATATTCTTTCTGCACAAACAGTTTATCACTATTTGGTAGAGCAAGGTCAACTATCAACTTTGACACGTTTTTCGATGTTCTCACTGGGTGATGTGCACGGTCTCTTATTGGATCTTGACATTTTCCTGCCAGATGGCCCAGATCTAGAGTTTTGGCAATAGTATGGTGGGCAATAGTATGAGTGTATGACGTCACTATTTCAATCATCAATGAATGTGTGGAACTAAGACAAAGCTTAATATAGGTACCGTAAAGGGGGAAAAAAGTTGAGAAGTGTCGGAATTACCCACGATGTCGGAATATACCGTGTTTACGATTCATTGAATTTCTTACTTTATTTCTTAAATATGCCTATTTGAAAAAATATAGTACCGGTACCTACATATATTTTTTCAATTTTTTATATGTAATTTTTTTAGTTATTTTTTAATAACATATTTTGTCAATTAATTTATGCATTGTCATGGACTTTATGCAAGTGTGCAAAATTTTAGATTTATTGGACAAGGAAAGGTAGGTACAGGTATGGTGCCATTCTAGATGCATTCTTAATTAATAGATGCATTCTAGATTCAAGATGCATTCTTAAGTGGAGCATGTGGGTCCCAAATTGACAGTTTTGACTTCTCTGGTTTTTAGTCTCATCTTAAAGCTGACATTCTGAGCTATCCAACGGGACCATTACCATCTCTCTACGTTGATTTATGTATTCACTAGATATTCTGCAAGGGAGGGAGGTGGGTGGGGTCTTTAAGTAATAAGAGTGGAGGAAATTCACTACCCAGCCTATAAATAGAGTCTCTACTCGGAGTGAAGCTTAGTCACCCTCCTGTCGTTGTACGGGGAGGTTTACATATAGTCGCTCCCACCATCCATGACTGGTACAAGCTCCAGTAATATTGAATTTTGTATCCTTTCCTTGCTACATTGAGTGGCTATTTGGATGCGTGCGGCACTTTGTCGGGCTGTACTGAACATTCACACTTTTTGTCACGGCAAAGTTCATAACTGCTAGAGTTTTGAAGCTACAGCAATGAGACATATACCATTAGATTCGCAATTAAAATATCTAGCAATTTTCGAGCCATTTTTTTTATTTTGTTTATGTTTTGAAAATATTTAAAAAAGTTAGGAAAATTAAAAAAAAAATTCAAAAATTCAAAATTTTTCAGAAAAATCATCATAACATGAGAACCAAGAAAAAAATTGAAAAAGTGACCGAGAATTGCTAGATATGGTCTTTACGCATCGAATGATATGTGTCTTGATGTTGTAGCATGTGATTTGCAACAGTTAATAAATTTTTTAGAGTATCCCCTTTTTGGACGTTTTCTATGAATTTCACGTTCTCTTTCATTTTTATTGAAAAATTCACATGAACAAAATAGTCGATTTTACATATGTGTACCAAGTTTGGAGATGATCCTTCCCTAAATATAGAAAATAGATTTTGACCTACATGCTCCCTTTAATCCAGGGCCTGGATGGTAATTGGATGCGTTCTGCACCCTGGAATGGATTCCAGGGTGCAGAGTTTGCAAGCTGCATTGCCAAGATATGGTTTTTTTAACCCAAAATGTTGCCAGCCATTTTAAGATGCGTTGCCTTGTAGTTTTCAATAAGAAAATGCTGCAAGCAACTATGATGGTATATCCCTTACTCTTTATGCACTGCAACACTTACACACATTGCAACTGATTTCCAGACAAGCTTCACTGCATCCTGATCCATCCAATATACTGGAAACCTTACTGTGTGTGCTTGCGGTTTTTCAGATTTTCAATTGTTTTCTAAATAGTTGGCCAAAGACTGGCCAATATCCGAAATGCAATAATTTCAATTTAAATGTTTCAGCAAGATCTTTTGAAGGCATAAATTTTGCTGCTGATGCGTTGCCAAAGATCTTGCGATTTTCACCCACTTGCTGCACCCTGGATTACCATCTACTTATGGAATTTTGTAGTGCACCCACGACCACCGTGGAGCTCACTCAGCATCGCACTGAGAAGCAGTGTCGCAGGCTCAGCTGCCAGCTTGCACAGCTTGGAATAGCTGAGATGGACCCCTGCCCCTGCTCACCATCAGATTTCGATTGTGACAAGCCAATTCACATCAAAATCTACGTAATTATACCACTGTTTAACAATAGCTTGTAAATTTAAATAAAACATTTGTAGAGCAGAGCAAAAATATAGACTATTCGATGTTGAAAAATGGGGGAAAATTTATTTTAACAACTGAAATACAATAGATTTAAGTTATGCTCTCCAGCCATTTACTAGCCCGTTAGTAAGGAGTAATGGAGATGAGCAGCATCCTTACCTACCAGTCCTATCAACTTGAATAACCAAGAAAACATGTAGTCACTTGCTTCACTTTAAAATTTAATAGCCATTGCTTCACACTTCACTTTGAGGCAAGGTTCAAGATCTAAATTGATAAATTAGCAATAAATTAGCAATTAGCATTAGCTCTCTGTCTGGGTCAGAGAGCCAGGTTAGGTTACTGTTAGTAGTAGCAGTGCATGTTAGTAACTCTTACGTCCGGTTAGGTAAGGGTTACTAACATGCATGTATCACTAATTCCAGGGCCTAGTAGTTGGATGAACTAACAAAACATCTTCTCAGACTTGCAAACTTACCAAGGCCTTTGCCCTCAGGTTTGTCCAGACCAACCTCCGCTGCCCGTCCAAATGTGAAGCAAATGGTGAAGAACCAAGTTCTCAGAAATTGGACAAAAAGAAGTTTTAGGAGGGTGGATACATGTGCCCTGCCTGCATTTACTTGTATCCCTTCCTCTCTTATTTTATTTCATCTTGCTTTCAAATCTTAATATCTGATTATGCCTAAAATGTGCTATGCTCTTTTGTCCACTGTCATCTGCCATTCTTAGCACATTTTCTCATTTATGAAGAAAATGCCCTATTGTGCTCGCCATGTCCGTCTGTCTGTCCGTCCGTGAATTCATGTTTTTGTCAATGAGAAAATGCGCTCTCTCACTCACTGCAGTGAGTACCAAGTTATATTTTTTTTCTTTTCTTTCTCTCCATTTTTGTGTGTTGCAGGTTTTCAGACTTTCAGATTGTTTAATGGCTGTTAGGCAATAACCAAACCCGGCTTAGGCAAGGGGCTAAATGGACCAGTTTCCAGTGCTCCTATAAGAAGTAACAAGAAGAAGAAGAAGTTTAAAAATTCAACTTGCCTTGTAAATTCAAAAATTCAATTTAGCCTTGTAGCCAATGTAAACCTTTCACATGCCATAGACTGTCATTCTGGTATCTATGCAGAATGAAATTGACCCATGTCATCATCTGAACTTGAAACCAATAATGGCTCAGCTCACTAGCTGCTACTCCACATTTTTATTTTATTTCATTGTTTAATGGCTGTTAGGCACCAACTAAACCCTCATAGAACAAACCACCAAAAAAAATACTCATAGTTAACAACCCATGCTGATTGATGCCTACAATTACTTCTGTGAGTCTGGATTGGATGAAAGTCACAAAACAGCAACACATGGTGCAGTTCATTTTCAATTGAAAAGTGATCCTACCTCAAACCTATCTTGCATAAGTGTCAAATATGTGCCACATTCAGTGTTTTGTTCATCTCTCTTTTCTTCTAGTGTGCTGTTGCAACTAACAGGCTAACATCATTTGCTACTGTAACATGGAGAAGCAGTGCAATACAGATTTGGGGGCTGTGTCCCTTGTGTACTAAGTGTATGGAATTGATTTTGGCCTGTCTTCCCTGTGCTCTAAAATTAGTTGATGAAAATTTATTTAGCGTATCAATAAGAGTTTTGAAACACACCTACATTAAGTTCAGAATTATACTGTATGTCAGTAAAACTTTGTCACTGACTTGCATAGCTTTTTCATGTCATTACCATTCTAAGCTCTAAAAATAAGGCTAAAAAGCACTCAGTTGCGCTAGTACAGCTGATGGTATAAGACGATCATTTTCCCTCAAAAGCAACATCTGGAAATTTTGAAGAACAATTTTCTCAATTTTGTAACATATGTTATTGATGTGTCTGTCACATGGTGTCAAATCAGAAACTTTTTTTTTTACTCTCCCTCTAGTTCATTTTTTTTAGTTCTATAAGTAGACCAGTAATCATGGATACCAGCAACCAGCACTATCATACCTAAGAAATTAGTTTAAATCTTGAGTAGATGGGGAAATAAAGAATGCACCGATTCTAAAAAAATTGTGGTTTGTCACTAGATACGGTAGCTGATGTTTTGTGCCAAAGATCCTAAGCAACTATTTGGGTAAAAGAAATGTTTTATGAATGCTTTATGTATAAATTTATTACAAATTTATTTGGGTGCATTAAAATCATTGGTTTCCTAAACATTTGTAAGTCAAAGAAATTCAAATTCATTCAAGTATTTTTTAAGGTATTTTTGTAGCATTTTTTATTTAAAGCATTCTACTACCAAATTAAAGACAAAGTACAATTTAAAGAATATGGATAAAAGAAGGCTCATTTTCAGTGAAGAAAAAATTGTTTTTGACAAGTTACGTTTATTTTTCCTTAACCCTTGAGGTCACTGCTTATGCTTCTGACACCCTGGACTGAAATATTTGTCAACTTGAATTGTCAATTGTTTGCGCAATTTGTCAACAATGGTTTATATTGTAACATGCTTTACAATGTCAAGCATGTTACAGTAGGTATAAACCATTGCCTAAAGTGCATTTTAATAGGGTACATTCATGCAATAAAAGTAAGTATTAATTGATTACTTTATCAATAATGCAGCTTTTTTAGGTTTTAATTTTCTTGCTTTTTTGCAGCAACAGTCAACATCATCAAAATTTTTCATTTTGCAAAATGGCTCATGGCATAAACTCCAGGTCAAAAGCCAAACAAGGCAGCAGAGGTCGTGGAGGCAGGAGACCTTTCAAGAGTAGGAATAACACAGCCAGTTATAGGAGAGCTCTTCTTAGAAAAAGAAAACTTGAAGACAATATTGAATGTGAAGAGGACAACAAAAAATTTAAGGTGGGAGCTGGAATTTGTTTTTTCTTAGCAAAACATTTATCTTTATTTGTCAATTTCAAAACTATCAAGTCATCATTTTTTATTGTGATAGTTTAAAGTGCATTGAAGTGTTTTGTGTAAATTTATCATTTTTGAGGGTTTGATGTTTAATATGACAATAAATACACAGCTTTAATTTTTTATTTGAATGTGAATTTTTTTGAGGGTTTCATATTTGATTTGACAATATATACACAATTTTAATTTTATATTGAATTTATCATATTTGTTTATTTATTCCTCCAAATGTAATATTTTGATTTTGAATACAATAAATACACAGCTTTAATTTTATATTTGAATTTATCATTTTTGTTAATTTATTCCTCCAAATGTGATATATTGATTTTGAACATTCTATTCAGGCCCATAATGCAACGCATCCTGTCAAGGAGGAAGACGCTCAAGAGAGCAGCTCCAGTGACTTGTCGGATGCCGAGCAGCTGCCAACTGACAGCCATGCTCTACTTCTGCACAGCTTTGGTGCTAGCACGGCTACTCACAGTGACCCTGAAGATGATGATGATGAGGGTGATGATGGTGATGGTGAGGGTGATGATGAGGGTGAAGATCATTCTGATGATCAACAAGACACTGAAGATGAGTCAGAAGAAGTTCAGGTGACGAGACAAATTAAAGATTTGAATTCTTCTAATGCAAAAAAAGCTCTCATGGATGAGCAATTGAGTGAAGGAAGTCATGAGCAGTCAGATGACGAGTCCAATGATGATGATAATGAATCTGAAGAAAGTGATGAATGTAATAGCAGAGATAGTGATTCAAGTGATGATTTAAGTGATGAACAGGAAGATTTGGAGGGCGGAATTGCTGAAGACGCAGAAAGTGATGCTGACAGCTTAATGTGTGCTTCTGATGATGAAAATTCCACATCTAGGAAACCAAATCTGGGGGGCTTGGTTGTTCCTACGAAGAATCAGAAGGGCGGCAAACAGGTTTGTTTATATGCTTCTTATATATGCATTTAAAATTTGTATATTTAAAATTTGATTGGTGATGTATCAAGTTATTTAATAAATTTGGGTAGTTCTGTATTCAGCACAAATAGTTGTGAAGCTTATTACATATTACAAGTCTTGGTGCATTCATAACCTTGAGGCCTGAAACATTTATCTATGGTGTTATTGATATAGTTGGAAACATTTATCCATGGTGTTATTGGTATAGGCTAAGACCACCAACTTCTAACAGAACAAGCCCTCAAATTGCCTACAGTCTGAAATATTTATCTATGGTGGTATTGGTATAGTCTGGTATAGTGTTATTGTTATATTCTGAAACATTTATCTATTGTGTTTATTATTAACATTGGCTAGTTTTCAAGCCTCTTGTGTGTTGGGCAGGTGATGCAGTGTGATGATGAAGATCTGGATGAGCTAGAAAAGAATAGCTTACCCAGCATTGATGACCCTTTCTGTACTCACTTTGAGCGTGTCTTGTCTCATGAAGCAGCCGAGCGCTTGCTTGACTGCAACACCTGGCAGCATGACAATCACCAGTGGCCAGAGCTCAGTGGTGCTGTGAAACACTCGTACCCTACAAAACTGCCAGCGCTGAGCAACAAGCCTAAACTTCTTCTAACTGCTGACTCTGATGCACCTCCTCCAGTGTATGGAGGGCCATTCAAGGTTCCTGAATTTCCCGATGTAAACTCTATGTTCATCAAAGACTCTGTGTTGAAGAATATAGGAGATCTAACACCTCTTCAGCAGCACCTTTTACATGCCATAGCTAATTATTCTGATCTTTACTATCCATCATCAACTCATGAAAAGTGGGATGATGTGACAAAAGTTTATAGTATACATGCTCTTAACCACGTTTTGAAAACAAGAACCAGGATACTGAAGAATAATTCCAAGTTGAGTAAGTTAAGGGCTGCAAAGATTGATGTAGACCTTGATCAGTTTAGAGATCAAGGTCTTTCCCGTGCCAAGGTGCTCATCTTGCTGCCCTCCAAACATTCTGCTTTCAGGTAAGAAAATCTAGAAGCATCTATACTAGAAAAGAGTGCTTAGTTCATACAATAATGTTCAATATTTTTACTGAAATATGTTTTATTTGCTGTGATCTTCAGTACTCATTCCTTTTCAAATTGTTCATAATTAAAGCTTTCTCAACTATTTAAATAGTTTGTCCATGTTGCTATAACCAATATAAATTTAATGTGCCAGTATAATGGCAGTATATGTACCTTGATTTTAGTCAACATTCTTATATCTTTTAGGTATTTTTCCATGAATTACTTATTTCAATACAATAAAAAATGTTTACATATTTGAATTGCGAGATTTTGGAAGTAAGATGCATGCAGAACTTCTAAATGTTCATAATCAATGTTGCTCTGCAGGATGGCAGATTTTTGTATATTATATTAGAGGTCCGAAAAAGAAAATATTTTATCATAATAGCACAAGTGAACATCACCTCTTCCTAGGTGAATGTTGGTCATTATTACAACTTCACAGTTCATATTTGGAAAGGCATGACTTGGCTGTCTGTGCTCAAGATAACTCATTGACATCTCGCAACCAACTGACACTGACTGAACCAATGCTCGTGATTGCACTCCTGACTTTATGAGGCTCCATTTTAATCCATAGCATCAAAACCAAACAAGAATGTATTCAATGTTGTATTATTTTCCAGGGTCGTGAAGGCAATGCAGAAGCTACTCGGACTATCAAACAAGCAACAAGTGAAGCATCTGACGCGCTTTGAAGACGATTTTGGCCCTGGGGACACAAACACCAACTTACCCAGAGCTCTGAAAGGAAGATCAGAAGACTTCATTGCAACCTTCACTGGTGACACATCTGAAAACTTTAAAATTGGCATCACTGTCAGCAATAAAAGCCTAGGGGTGAGTGAGATGTAGGGTATAATGGGCAGAAAAACTCGTATATATTCCTTGTTTTTCAGTCATCAACTGGTGTTTTGCATATCACGTTCCATGAATATATTATGATTTACCAGCTTTTATATTTTTTAGCACCAGTTCAAACGCTTGTGTAATGAACCTACACCATTCACCTGCTGGATGGTTCATTTCTGTATGACCCATTGAAGTTTTTTCTTTTGTGTACAGCTTAAATAAATATTTTTCTTTGGTCAGTTGTACTCGAACTTCTCACGGTCGGACATAATCTTGGCCTCGCCGCTGGGTCTCCGTCTCGTCGCGGGCGTGGAGGGCGAGGAAGACAACAATGCAGGCTTCTTGTCGTCCATTGAGATGCTCGTGCTTGACCAGGCCAGTCACTGCAATTGGTTGTATCCCTCTACAGTGGTATCCCTCTACGGTGGTATCCCTCTACGGTAGTATCCCTCTACGGTGGTATCCCGAATCTGGGCATCTTCTATGGCAAATTTACAGCCCAGAAATAGTGGTATGAAAATCATCTAGTCTAAGTTTTTACTTTTCAAATTTGTGTAATCTATCATAATGATTACGTCTCTTCTCATAGATCTCTTCTCCATTCTTCTGTTCCGTCATTTATCTCATTTATTTTTTGTCTACATTCTTCTTCTCTTTCTTCATTCTTCTGCTCTGTTATCGCTCTCTTTTTTTTATTATTATTATTTTTTGTTGCTCTTCGTCTTAATTCTTGTTCTTCATTGATTTAATTGCTTTCATTCTTATGCTTCTTCTTATACTCACTCTCTTCCTCCCTCACTCCACTCTTTCATCAATTACCTCCTGATTCTTCTTCTCAACCATTTTTTTCGTAACATTTATTTTTCTCCTTCCCCTACTCTACTACGTCCTCATGCTTCTCACTCTAATTCATCATACCCTTCAGTCGTCTTTTTTGTCATCGTCTTGTTTCTTTCTTCTTATTGTTTGATTTTTCTTAATTTTTAGCGCACTTTCTCATTTATGGAAAAATGCGCTATTGTGCTCGCCATGTCCGCCTGTCTGTCCGTCCGTCCGTGACTTCACACGTTTTCTTCGACGAGAAAATTTGCGCTGTCACTCACTGCAGTGAGTACCGAGTTGAATATTTTTACATGTCTTCCCCTTTCAATTATCTTTTTATACTATTCATCAATTTTCAATCTACTTCCTCTTTCCTCAACCCGTATTTCATTAAATTGTTGTACTGACATAAGGACGCCCTTTACCAGTGCAGGCGTCATGCTTCCTCATGCAGAACTGGGACCACGTGCTCTCCGTGCTGGAGAGCGTGAACCTCTCCATCAAAAACGTGCGCGACATAGTCAGCGACGGGCGCCGAGTGCGGTCCTGGAGCGTCGACGGACATGCCAAATTCTATCGCCAAACACTCATGTTCAGCGCCGCTATTGATGACCTGCAGCGTGCCTTATTCAGCCGCTCTTGTAACTTCGCTGGTCGCTTCGAAGTGCTGCCTGTCTCTGCTGGCGTGCTCGGTGACTTGCTAGTGAGTGCTGAGCTGGTGCTACTGAGGTGCCCTGGATTAAATGATGGCGAGCAAAGACTTGCTTACTTCACGCAAGAGTTCTTCCCTAAACACGTTGCCTCTCGTAAGGCGTTCACGCTGCTCTACATCCCGGACACCAGTGACTACTATCTTCTATCACAGTTCCTGGCTCAGGAGCGGGCTATCGAATTCTCATCTATTAACGAGTACCTTACATCCGTAAGTATCTGCAGACGAACGTACTAATTCATATTTATCCCATCACAAATAAGCGCTAAGAACTACAGCTTAATACGTTGGTATTTTAAATTTAATTTTTCTGTTATGTATTGCGTTTTTCATTGGCAAACCTCATAAGTGTTTACTCAGGAAATTATTATTATTCATTCTTTTACCTTCTTAATCTATTTCGCACCACAACATGTAAAACGAATATCATTGCCATTAACGTACCCAACTTTGGCTTTGAAATTTACAAAATTTATAAAAGAAAGTGCGCTTGATTTGTGCTTTGATTGCGTATGTCTGCCTTTAAAGCTGAAGAACTTTAAGTCCTGTTGTTAATCGAAACTTCATTGTTATGGCAGAAAATGAGTCACGTTGCTGTAGCGCGCAGTGATTTCTTCAAAGGATCGAGTCCACTGTTGCTGTACACGGAGCGTTTCCACTACTACAAGCGTCCTGTCATCAAGGGTATCAGACACCTCATATTCTATGCGTTGCCTTCCTTCAGTTCCTTCTTCAGTGAAATGTGCAACTTGATGATTGTGAGTGCAGATGACGAACTATGTCATCAAGATGGCTTTGGCTAGACCTCTGATTATAATTATAAAACTAAAACACATGTGCTAACATATTTTGTTTTTGGTTATTCAATTTTTAATGTATTGATTAAATTTTGAAAATATTAGGAAAATCTTCAGCCATAAAGGTTAATTTTTTTACTTACTGCTTATGGAGTAGATAATACGGTTATCTTACCCATGTTTTTACTAGGGGTCGCTGCAGAATCAATCGGCTCCTCGGTCCCAGCTACAGCACCGTTCTTCCATCACGGTGTTGTACCAGCGCTCTGATGTCACCCGCCTCGCGGCTGTCATGGGCAACACCAACGCAAAAGAACTTCTATCTTCGAACAAAAACGTACACATGTGCGCTATTTCAGGGAGTTGATATTAATGTTCAATAAAATCATTTATTGTCTACCCTTTCTCATTTCCTTATGAGACTTCGCTGTGATGTATTTGTATACTTTCAAGGTAAGTTTTAATTCAGTCGTTAGAAGCAATTGTGTCAGGCAAAGCTTGTTGGCTGCACATCTGCTACGTTGCAAGAATAGTTAATGTCTATGGAACTTTGACTGCCGCGATCCTTCATAAAAGATGCATAGGCTATGATAGGTATTATATGTACAGCTGTTAATTTCTGACAAACCTCGAATAGAATTAAATGTGTATCTGATCAGTACGGTTTTATTTAAAAGTAGCGAGTTCGATGCAGTGGCATTGTTAAGGTGACAGATGTCCTTGTAAGTAAGTGTCAAGTTGTGGCAGAATTTTGACAACTGAATTGTCATATTGACGAGGAAATTCCATTGTTCAGATAATAATGTTGTATAATTCGATTTAACTCGAGAATTAGGCTAACATTAACTTGTTGATTTGACCGCTAGAGAGCCTGCTAAAATTTTCGTGTGGAAGCTCCTTGCGGCTTCTACCTTTCAACCTGAACCTGGCTTTCCTGGCATCAATAATTTTTGTGCGTTTAAACACCCGGCCCACTGGTGGAAAGAAGAATGGAGTAAGAAATCTTCACTGAATCGACACTTCTCCGGACCCGCCTGCGAACTCGCTTAATTGGAATCGCTCTAACATACGCTCATTCATCTAACTTATACTAAAAGTAATTTTTCGAAAAGAACGCTAATTTTTACTACTAACTGGAGATTTAACGTACTTTTCTACATTTGTGGTCCCCGCTTTAATAGTTCGACCATGGTCTCCGCTGCGCTTCCAAAATTAAATTGACAAAAGACGGTCTTGGCATAACATTACGGAGCAACGGATAATGACAGCATCCGAATCCGATACATTTCCACAAAAGCTCAGCTCAGCTGTAACATGATCACTATGGAAGTATCGAAATAATTACCTGGCAAGTGGTAACAGCAACAAGTATCGAAATAATCAAGGCAAAGGAATAATTTTCGTAGTCGGTACTAACGTGAAAACTTACTTTGTTAATCAATGACGTTTTACTTTTAGAGTGAAGATGAGCAAGTCAAGGTTGACAGTTGACTGAAAAGTTTGTGCGAGATTGCAACTTCTTGTGATGCCATTCGATTTTTTTAATATTATTGTTGTACTAAGGAACTATCTTACCAGCTTACCTTGCCAAAAATCTCTCTACTTGCTACTGAGTGTACCTAGCATTATTTAAATACTGTTATCTCCTGCTGATCACCATTAAGATTAATGAGTTGAAAACTTCAATTGTTTAATGTTGTAACTTGTAACATTGTTAATGTTAGAAATAACAGAAAAATGGACTTAAGACAACAATTGCCAGGTAAGCAGTAAGGGTAAGCACTTGCCACTTGGCAAAATATTTCAATTTTTACATTGTAAATTAAATTTGTTGAGTTCATATCTTTAGCCAACTGCCAACTTGCCAAGTGCCAACCTCTGTTGTGCTCTGAACTAGGATCATAGGATGGATTTCTAATTTTGAAGGTTCATATATTATTTCAATCCACCAAGACCACTTTTTTTGTCCAACATCGTTATTTGAGGCAAAAAATGAACTTCCTAAATGCTTAAAACACGCACGCTAACTTGCTTAGTTTCTATAAATATAATCTATAAAGTACCTAATCACTTGGAAGTTGTAGGTATGCCTGCCCTGCACCTTTCAGTCTTTCACTCAACAATTAAAATTAGACTTATAAAAAGTATTAGTTACCTAGTTGAAATTTGAAAATTTGTCTTTTAAGTTGACCACAATTAGCAAAATGAACTAAACTTCATTAAGTAATTATAAGTACGCTGCAAAGCAGAGTTTTCCTTCATGCATACTAAACACGCAACTCAGAGCCACTGTGCAGAGAGTGTGTGAAAATTGCAAGATCTTTGGCAACGCTTCACGGCTTCAGTAGCAAAATTTATGTCATCAGAAGATCTTGCCTACCGTAAAATGGGGTAACTTAGACCGGCGGGGTAACTTAGACCACTTTTCGTTTTTTTAACAAAAACCCTCACAACTCAAAAACGATTTGACATAGAAAAATTTTGTCAATGGGCATTAATGGCCTAATACTGAGGCTACATAACACAATAGAAAGATTTGAAAAGTTTGCATATCTAATAGGTTAAAAAATTTGTATTTTGCATGTTTCAATTCAAGTTTAATTTAGCTAGTAAAAAAATGGCATCATTTATAAAAAAAAGTGGTCTAAGTTACCCCATTTTACGGTATAGATTTAGATTGAAATTCTTGCATTTAATATATTTGTCAATCTTTGGCCAACTATTTAGAAAAAAGTAAGGTTTCTGGTACGTTGGATGGATCAGCATGCAGTAAAGAGTAAAGCTTGTCCAGAGTTTGGTTGCGATGAGTTCTCGCCAAAAAAATATAAACAAAATCATAGTTGCGATCACATTAGAGCGGTCAGACTGCCTCATCACATGTTCAGTTGATGCTTGCTGTACAATCGGACTGTTTTTAGGGTAAAATTAGTTATTTGGGGTAACACGTGCATGCAACCTTGTAAATAAGTTTGCAGCTTGTAAATAGTTTTTCATTACTCAGCGTAAATGGCTTTTCATTAAAAATTACATGGCAACGCATCTTGAAAATGGTTAGCGACTCTTTGGGCTTAAAAACCCATATATTGGTGACGCTGCTTCCACCTTCTGCACCCTGGATTCAGAGTTAAGACGAGCAGAACTACATAACACGTGGGCCAGTCGCCAGCGTGCAACTGAATTAAATACCTAGCTTCATTCCTGCCTCCCGCTCCCGGTGCATAATCTAGCGGGCATAGTGGCAAAGCAGAGAGTTTTTATAGACTCTCCCTCAAGTTCATTTTTTAGTCCTATAAGTAGACCAGTAAAGTATCATGGAAACCAGTATCATCATACATAATAAATTGGTTTAGATCTTGAATAAATGAGGAAATTAAAAATGAAGTGATTCTAAAAAAACTCTGCTTTGCCACTATGCTAGCGGGATGATCATTGCGGACGCTAACTGAGTCTGACTAATCATTTATATATTTACTGCAAGAGAATGATTAATTATGTTGTTTCTGATCAAATGAACGAAAACTTTTTCTGTTTTTGATCAAATGAACAAAAACTTCTGATCAAACAAACAAAACAAACTTTTTGAAAATAATTCTGAAAGCGTAACATCTATTGAATCCTAATATGGATCATTAATTTTAGCATCATATTTTCAAAAATCAAGTATTACATTTCTTTTAATTGAAAAACATTCTTTTACATCAAAAACAACAAATTTTTTCTTCCAGCTCCTATGATGATTGATGAATGACAATCTCACTCATATAGCTAAAAATTTTAAATTGAACGATTTTGTCATTTCAAAGACTCCATTGATTACAGAACTTTATTTTTTGCAAGTGTATTCAAGAAAAGATTCTGAAATAGTAGAAACATTTCCATTATCATTCTGAAATAGAAGCGTCATTTCCGTTATTATATATAAACAGGATTAATAAAATAATTATCAAATCCACCCAATGTCATTCAATTTGTAATATATGAATGACATTTTTACTTTCATTCCTATGATGCTCATTTTTACCAGTTGAAGCTGTAGAATTAAATTAAATTAAAAAATTAATTAAAATTAAATTTTATTAAATTAAATTTTATTATTTAATACACTAGATGGTACATGCTATAGAATTAAATTCTATTAGAAAAATGTTGAATTAAAAATCTGATAATATTTTTAAAATTAAAAATCCAATTTTATTAAATTAAAGTGTATTAACGGTATTAATGCACTAGGTATATGGTACATGCTCTATGTTTCATATAATAAAATAATTATCCATTTTAAACAACAAACATTTTCTAAAAGACACAAAACCTTTGAAAACTTGCGATGGCAGATGCAATCATTCAGAATTTGAAGTGAATTTATTGAGATAAATTCAACGTAATAGGGCAAAAAATTGAAAAAATTCAAATCTGGAACGTATAAATGGGTTTTTAAAATTTGAAAAACTTTCAATCATTTTAATCTCAGGATGGAATGTGGATCAAGTCTATTTATTGTGAAATTGAACTTGACATGACCAAAAGAAATGTGTGTGTGCCACCGCCATGTCAAATGCAATTGTAGAAGCACGATGTGAACATACGCCTTGAAAAAGTTACAGTTAATCGCATAATTTTGTGTGATATCAAAAACTTTGTTGGTATTGTCCAATCGTAAGAATTTTTTGCAAATGTGGATGTTTTCTTTTTTATTTTAGAACATATTCATTGCAAAAATTTGTCCACTACCCTACAGATAGATGACTAGTTAACTTGATTGAGGCGTTGCCAACATGGGATTGGATGTCAAACCACGTGCGACCAATTTTCAACCAATTTTCGTGAACCAATTTTCACTGCAGTGGAAGGTGGTGTAACATGGTAGGGTAGGTTTTTCAATACATTTTCTCATGTTAACATGAGAATATATTACCTATACAGAATTCCACACTGGCTGTGTGTCTAATTCTGAGCTGTATCGGAATTATTTTTTATGTGTCTAAAACCATCTCTTAAGTTAATCATCTATTAATTTATTTGCCACTTAAAATCAGCAAATACAAGTATACCTAAAGGATTCCTAATATATTCACAGACTTATTTAAAAGTCTCAAACCATAATATTCTTTCTACACAAACAGTTTTATCACTATTTGGTAGAGCAAGGTCAGCTATCAACTTTGACATGTTTTTCGATGTTCTCACTGGGTGGCGTGGACATTCGCTCTGAGGATCTTAACATTTTCCTGCCAAACCTAGTGTTTTGCGTAAATCTGGCGGGCAATAGTATGACGTTACTATTTCAACCATCTACGCATGCATAGAACTAAGACAAAGCTTAATATAAAGGAAAAAGTTGAGAGAAGTATCAGAATTACCCACGATGTCGGAATAGGGTGCATTTACCCTAAATGGCTTTTCATGGCCAAAATATGGAATTGACAGCTCAAAAAATCTAATCATGGCTTGGAGAAATGGAATCATGACTGGCAAATCCATAAAACCACAGCTCAAAAAATTCAGTTGCGGCTCCGCCGGCTTGCCAAGTTGATATATTCCATGCCTGATAACAAGTCAACTCAAAATGTTTAGTTGAAGATTGCATAGTTGCGGTCTCATCAGAGTGGTCAGACTGCATCATCACATGTTCAGTTGCCACTTAAGTGAAGACAAATCTTAGTGTTGCTGGTTTGACTATTTTGAGGTACGGTATTGATGTAACTTGTGCTTGGAATTTTGTAAGTAAGTTTGCGCCTTGTAGATGGCTTTTCATGGCCAAGATATTGAATTCACGGCTCAAAATGGAATCACAGCTGACCAGTTGCAGCTCATCAAGTAGATATATTCCATGCCTGTGGCCTGCCACTATGGTGGCTTAGTGGCAAAGCAGAGAGTTTTTTAGAGGGTTAATTTGGTTTAAGAAAAACTTGCAGACAAGTGTTGGCTTTAAAACTTATTGACAGAATTTGCTTACATCAATTCAAAACAAAAAGCCATTTCCGCAAGATGGGGTACCTATTACGGGAATAGGTTGGGAAAAGTCAGGGGTAATAAGGGACGGTTGTATATTTTGTTAATAACTTCTTACCATGAAACATTTCATAAATAGTTTGGGCTCATTTTAAAGATCTTTGCAAGTTTGCAAGGGCTATCGTATGACATCTCCAAAAACATTCTATATGCTCTTCATAAGGTGCCAGACACAACATAAAAGCCTCCTGTATTACCCCTGGAAACAAGGCAATAAGGGACACTTGAAATAAAACATAATTTTAAAACATTTGAAGCATGCAGAGTGTACTCATCCATTACTAACTGTACTCTGAAGTCCTCCTCTTCCTTTGTAGATGATGTAGATGTAAAATAAATGACTTTTTCTATGATTTTTACTAGTTTTTCCCTCATTGAAATTACCATTTCCAAAAAATATTGTATTATTAATGTGATACGTATTACTGTATCCATGAACATGCCATTGAGCCTTGACAACACCCTTGTCCAATGCAAGCTTCATATCAGCAGCCATATAGCATTTCTTCTGCATCTATAAGCTTACAGGATGGCTTATAATTTTGTACCATTTTAATTGATGCAATTGAATTCACTATAACAAAAAAGATCATAAAAACATACCTGAAACAGCAGGGAATATTTTAAGGACAACCATAATAATTTCTGAGAAATTAATCATGGTTTAGGTTAATTACTTTCCCTTCTATGTTGCTCAGTGCACAATTCATTCTATCAATGACATTCTATGCACAATTTTCTGATGAATAATGATGCATTAATTTTTCATGAATTAAATTTTTTTTCTCAGCAAGGCATGTGTAATCAAAATTCTTTGTTGTTGATTGATTTTTTCTTTAACTGGAGCCTTTGCTAACCAAGGTTCTGCTGTAAATGTGCTTTTGTAGGGGTCCCTTATTACCCCGGGGGGGGGTACCTTATTGGCCTGTCACTCAGAAATAGCTGCCTTTTTTTCTGAATGAGCTATGCAAATTTCGTCAATCACGTTTTTAAGGCAACACTTGTGTGCAACTTTTGTGCAAGTAACATTTTTTAATACAGCAAATATTTTTCCTACAGACCTTAGCAGTGGTCTGTCTCACTTTTCACACTGTTTTCTGGGTTTTTTTTAGAGGTGGTAAATGTTTGATTTCTTAACTTTCTTAACTTAATGCCACTAGTTGTAGTTTTTCAATATTTCAATTAGTTTTGCTGACATTTCTACGAAATGTCAGAGGGCTGTCCCTTATTACCCCGCTCGTCCCTCATTACCCCATTTGATGGTAGTTTTTGTTAATGAAAATTGGATATGGTAAAATCAATGAGGGAAAAACAAGTATAAATAAGAGAAAACATCATTTATTCTACATCTATATCATCTACAACTTAAGAGGAGGACTTCAAAGTACTGTTAGTAATGGTTGAGTACACTCTGCATGCTTCAAACATTTAAATTGAGTTTTATTTCAAATGTCCCGGATTACCCCGCTTCCAGGGGTAATTCAGGAAACTCTTTTTGCTTCTGGCACCTTACAAATAGCATATGGATTTTTTAGAGATGTAATACAATAGCCCTTGCAAAGGCCTTTGGAATGAGCCTAAACTTGTTTATGAAATGTTTCATGGTAAGTTATCAATGAAAAACAAAAAACTGTCCATTATTACACCATTTGATAGTATATATCTATTCATTTGCCTCAATATTGTACTAGGAGCTCCTGAAGTCTCCAAGTGTAATGTTTAATAATAATCCTGACAATTTTAACTAAAGTTTTGCTTACATTTCAGGTGGGATGCGGTGGAAGATGCACTGTGAGCATTTTGAGACGATAGCCACCATCATCTTGCGTATCCCTGGCTACTTTGTTCTCAACTTCTGGTGGGAGTTTGACATTGCAAATTCTGTTCCACGCTCCATGGCCTGGTCTGATGTTGTGTCATCTGGATTTGTTGTATTTGGTGAGGCATATCAACACCCATTTACTAAGTACTTTGCAAATTAATTTTTTGCAATAAAATTATCAGTTGAATGCTTCTAAGGTGCTTGTATTTTATTTATGTTTTCACTAGTCATAAACATGAACAATGAGTTTTATATGTCCTGCACTAAGGATGCTGTTGTAGGCAGCTCTAAATCATGTGTGATTTGATACTATTGATATTCTACAAAGTTGAATTATTTTAAGTTGGTTTACATTACTGCTAAATTTTTTCCTGCCTACTACATTATTTCATTATTTGCTCTTCATTAATGGATTAACCATTAGATTGCCACCATAACCAAAAATCTATACTCTCCAAATAACCTCCAAAGAAATGTTAATGATACCTTTATGGCTTTTCTGCCAATATAGAATATTTATTAAGCTGAACTAGGTTCCTCTCATCATGACTGTTGCTTGAGTATGTTAGTTTGACATAACCAATGAAATCTTTGTGTGATTGAGCTGCACAGTCAGTCCTTGGCCTGGCCAGGCAAATTCTATAAAAATTTTTGTGCGGGCAATGGTATTTTGTAGAAACTTCTATAGGGAGAGGTGGCGACTCTGAGGGGTCATCTTGGGAAGTTCTTGGGATTGCTTCCCCGAGTCTTCCCATGACTGCCTCGTGTCTTGGCGCCTGAAGGGTATCATTCAAGGAGATAGGTTGAACTCATTCCCAGCAGCCACTATATTACAGAAAGATCTCGTACTGTTTTTGATTAATTTTACTGTGTTGTGGAAATCACAGAGCACAGTTGAAGAAGTTCAACAGTTTCACTCATTTAAAAATTTGTTTTGGATGTTCTTCATTTATCAATTTTTGCTTTAAAGACAAATTTCAATGAAGAACAGTATATACTGTACCAGTAATCATTCTGAATGAAATAATCATTGCAAAAAAATGTGATGGAAAGTCCTAGAATTTCTCTTTTATTTTAGTGAACCAAACATGTCCAACATGCTCATGCTTTGTGCAGCTTTAACTTGTGGGTCTAGCCTTCACTATAGCATAGATATCGTACCTATGACAGGCAGCTGTTTTTCTTCAATTTTGAGCATTATGCCTGGCAGTATTGTACTCGCATAATTGTATGTATTGTAGGTATGTATTGTGCTCAGTACTTGTATTGTACTCCTAAGTACTCGCATAATTGTATGTATTGTGCTCAGTACTTGTATTGTACTCCTAATAATATTTGTTATTGCAGTTCTAATTCAGGGGCTGTTGTTGCTGCTTCTGCCACTCCGTCAGCTGGTAACGCTGTACATGCACTACCTCACAATAGCCGTACTGGCTGCTGCAGATATGTTCTCCCGCTATTATGTCTCGTCAGAGAGCACCAGAGTTGAAGAATGGCCCAGATATGAAGCTGTGGTTTTCCAGGTAAGACAATATATTTGAGATATGTTTCCATCTCATCAATCTCATACCAATTCCGTTGACTGTCCCATATGAACAGACTAGTTCCTACTCTTGTGCAAAACTTGATAAAATGTACCCTATGAAATTAATTTTCTCATTCTTAGTTCTCTTTTATCCTTTAATTAGGTACTTCTGGGCTTTACTCGATTCTCATCATCAGTTATATCAGTTTATTCATTGTTTTGCATTCATGCCTGCCTGGCATATATTTAACTTCTATGTTCAGAAGCATTTTGATTCTCTTCACAAGTCCGATTTGCAATCAAGTGATATTATCAAAGCTGGAGTTTGCTTAATCATTATATGCAATTTCTTGGTTGAAATGCAGTAGCTAAGTCTGCATTTGTTTTTAGATAAAGTTATTGGTGCTTATTTGTGTGACGTGCAGGGCTTCTCCAACATAGTGGTTCCTCACAAGCCTCTTTTTGACGACGATCCCGCCGAGTCTTCCTTCATGAGACAACAAATATCAGCCATAGTCTTCCATACAATTGTGGCCTGCTTCGTAACTTTCTTCCTCGACCTCAACAACAACAGGGAAAAGGTATGTAACTTCCCGCATCAACTATGGCTTCTTCTTCTTAGAAGTCCTGTATTATTGGCAAATATTTTACCTGCCATATCTTCAATTATTTTGATCATGTTGACTTGCCTTATTAGAAGGTCCCAGTTTTGCAAGTTTCTTACTAAGATTGTTTTTAGAATGATTTTTTATATTTTTGTCTTTCTGACCTAATATCATTATTTTTACAATTTCATTTTCTTTATATCAACAAATTTCATACTAAAAATACCCATAAGAAGGTGGAACAAAGTTGTCCTGGTTTGCAGATCCTCCTGTTGGTGTACGTGGTGCCGGTGTTTGCGAGGCTGGCTGGCCTGCCTGTGCAACATTTGATCATCGTGCACAACTTCTCCTCCTGCTTTGTGCTTTTCCTCACAGTCATGTACATCTTTGTGTGCCTCCCTCACGTACTCAAGTTCGTGCGTGACACTTACCTGTCATTGTGCCTCATGCTCGAGCTATACGGCGCCCTGGGGCTGGCGATGAGCCTCATCAATAGGCTCTTTGTCCCAGTTCAAGTGCTCCTTTTCTGGCTGTCAATGTACAGCAGCAGCCTCTACGTGAGCGTACTATCACCTGCTGGAGACGGGATAGACAGAGATGACTTGCCTGCAGCATCTGCTTCTCTGCCTCCCCTGCCCTACATTCTGCTCCTTTCTGCCGCCAAGGTCTGCTACAATCCACTGTTGCTGGTGGGCACGTGTACAGCCGTTGGTTACTTATCTCGTGCACTGCTGTACTGCGCTCAGTGGTTCGTGATGGGAAGACGCTCGTATCCCCGTGTCCAGGACCTCACTCAGAACGGCGTTACGGAGGGCGCCACGATGTTCCTGCTGTCCCTGCAGACTTCGCTGTGTTCCATTGAGATGCCTGATCGCTTCAGTCTTTTCACCGTCATTTTGCTGATCGTGCTCTCATCGCTCATACAGAGCACCTATGAGCTCATCGAGCCTCAAGTATTGGCACTGAGCGCCCAGGGCGTGGCGCCTGTTTCTCGACATCTGCGCATTGTCACCATGTGTGTTACGCTCTTCGCTTTCCCAGTGTACATGGTGTACATGTTCACGCTACTCTTCGAGCAGGATTTCTGGCTTCTACTTGTGGTGTCAACGAGCGTCATGACTGCCGTGCAAGTCGTTGGTCTGTTCTCCACCTACTGCCTGCTCACCTACGATGCTCTGTGCGCTCAGGATTGGCCAGGCCTTGATGACGTCATATACTACAGCCGCGCTACGACCCGCGTCTTTGAGTTCTTGGTGGCGGTATTTGTGGTGGGTGCGGGCATCAAGGAAACATTAGCCGGCCAGTGGACGCTCATGAACATCCTGGTTCTCATCATTCACTGCTATTTCAATGTGTTCCAGCGTCTGCAGCTTGGCTGGAAGAGCTTCTTGCTCAGACTTGAAGCTGCGAAGAAAATATCTGCACTACCCGATGCTACGCAAGAAGAGCTCGACAAGTACAACGATCTTTGCTCTATATGTTTCTCGGAGCTGCAGAATGCTTGCATTACTTCATGTAATCATTTCTTTCACCCACCATGCCTCAGAAAATGGCTTTATGTACAGGACAAGTGCCCTCTTTGCCAAACGAGCATCACAATCTCTGGCACCGAGGGCAAAGATGATTCTAATGTTGTCGATAATGTAGAACAACCGCCAAGTGTTGCTTCCTCTGCTGCTGTGGACGCTCATTCTGAGGCTTCAAGCAATACTGTAAGAAGCACCGATACTTTGGAAGCATCAATAACAGCAGTACCGGTAACTAAAACGCCAGTAGTTAATGTACAGGATTCCTCTTCTATTGATCCCGTACCTCGTCGCTGCCTGGAGGCATCGTGCCAGGACGCCCATGAAGTTGAAACGATGAGATCTCTCGCTCAGCCGTCTCGAAAGAGCATTGAAGAAGAAGTCGGTGCAACTATACCGATGATTCAAGATTCAGACGACGAGCAACAATGAATGATGGTTGTACGAGACATCATGAACAATAGAATTGCTGATGTCGACGATATTGTAGTCTAGTTTAACGTAGTTTTTGTTTGATCTAGTCATGGCTGGGATAATTATTTTCATTACTAAAATTCTTGCCTATTTCATTTGTGAACCTTCCATGAAATTTTATTACTTTCTGCTTTTGGGCGCTTCTAATTTAATATCTTATGATATCAGTTAAATTTGTTATTAATTTCGAGCGTCAAACATGCGTTCCAACTCATATCAACCTACATTTCAGATATTTTTCTCAGTTAACTTTTGCGCTTTTCTTTAAGTTTCAAGCAGGAATAAGACGCTCAATTTAACTTCTGTGTGATTGCTTGATTTTCTGGTGCATATGTTGTCGAGTTGTGCTGCTGAATTGTTTGCCCACTCCATTTCAAATAGAAGTTGTTTCCAACCTGAATTCATTCAAATGGTGTTTTTATGTACGTATTGTAGATGTTATTAAATGTGAAGCCGTAGGTTTCCTAATCAGAGTATAAATATCTGGTTAATGAATAGTGGAGTAAGAAAATCCAGTGGACGGGTTCAGGTTTTACTGAATCTCAGTTTTAATCTGAAGTTTGTATAAAGCAGCATAGGTTTGCCTCAGTAAGAGGCCTTTTTGGTGGCCAAACTACATTTCTATATCTTCGTAGATTTTCTTCTGACGAGGTCCTAATTGTAGAACAATTAAACTTTGATGTGTGGTTGTCATTCCTGATATTCATTATTCTGTGCATTAATCATAACTATGATATTCAAATGCTATCTAATTAACACCAACTTTATCGTTTCGTACCGTCTTTAATATATACGTGCATTGTCCCTAAACGTTTCCGGTGAATTTGATGTGGATAAAATCTCAGAAATCATGTGCTATTCAGTAGAAAGTTCTCGGTGTTGTTCTGCCCATTTGAAAATCTGAAAAAGGCCCTTTGTTTCATTTTGACTTTGTTAAAAGAAATGTATTTTTACTGGGAAAATCTTCTGATATTTAAGTTTCGACAAGATCGCGTCTGAGGTTGCGCAATGAAATACCAAACTAGATCTCTGTGATGCCCAAGTTCAAACAGCTAATGCTTGTTGTCATAATCATCGTTTTTTATTCCACGTTCCTTATTTATATAATCAGCGGGAAAACGGTGCTATCAATCAAGCTAATACTTTCTTTCTACGAAATCAGGTACGTTTCTTTCGCCATTGTTTGCAAACTGGAGGAACACATCGTCGTTACTTAATTAAGCGAGTATATATGCGTCACCCAAGCGTTAGGGTACGCACACAGTGAAAGCAGGTTGCCAGCGTGCTGGTTACCTGCTCAGGCTGGCTCCTGAAACCATAGAATACAGAAGACTGATCGTACAGGTTTTCACTGTGAACACTTACATTATTATCCTATGTTCATTCTTGTGGCAGGTTGGAGCAGGTTGCCCGCGCGGGCAAACCTGCTTCCACTGTGTGCGTACCCTATGCATGAACCTGCGTGATGTAGCCTATGGAGCTGCACTGCCTTCTGGTCGTCTGGGCTGCCGTCTGGTCAGGGCATTCTACCGCATATAAGTCTATAATAACCGCTCACTAGCTCGTTCACTCTCCTCGTTCAAGGGACGGTTCCTTTTAAATTTCGCTCGTGATATTACAATTACCATGTGTCTGTGAGGTCGAGCACAATGCGACCCTTCATCCCCTTCCCCCTAGACTTGTTGGTGTCCACATACTGAAAAGGTAACGAATTGTACGCAGGATTTCATTCTTTTCTGCGTGCTCGTCTTATAAAAATTTCTGTTTTCTTGTTAAGTTTAAATTGAAAACTTGATGACAATAATGTACTTTTATTGTAGTGCTAGATTAAAAATGTGCCAATAGTCAAATATTACATTATTTTAGTGCGACTTCACACAAATTATTCCTTCGTGTTATATCATAAAACGCATATTTTATGCGAGTTGTAGTGCCAACTTTGATGAAAATTGAACGGCGGCTGCTTAAAACTGACTTCACTTACCTTGCCCAAGCCACGATGATGAAGCTGCCTGCTAACAAGTGGCCTAACTAATCCTACAGCAACCCTGCACCAAGCCACGATGATGAAGCTGCCTGCTAACAAGTGGCTTAACTAATCCTACAGCAACCCTGCACCAAGTCACGATGATGAAGCTGCCTGCTAACAAGTGGCTTAACTAATCCTACAGCAACCCTGCACCAAGTCACGATGATGAAGCTGCCTGCTAACAAGTAGCCTAACTAATTTAGCTTGCACCAAGCCACGATGATGAAGCTGCCTGCTAACAAGTGGCCTAACTAATCCTTCAGTAACCTTGCACCAAGCCACGATGATGAAGCTGCTTGCTAACAAGTGGCCTAATCCTGCTTGCATCCAGCCTAACTAATCCAGCTTGCACCAAGCCACGATGATGCGCTAGCAAAGCAGCTGATGAGTCTCCCAACTGATCCAGGCACATGGCGACCGCACGCCTGTGTTCGACGACCCATAACTTACAAACCTTGCGCGCACATAACTATTTTCGATAAAGAAAGCCGTAACACAATACTAAACCCCTTATTAATGCTCCAATTAGATAAATAATAATAATAGCGGTTTCAGCGTTTATTAGGCCGTAAGCCTGTCGCCGATTCTGAACATCGCAGAACATTCACAGCATTTTGCGGGCTTGGAACTTGCAACTCACTGCTACAATTCTGCTGTGCTTAACCGCCCGGCCTCCTTGCCGATTCTGACCAGAAACTGGCGCACAGAGCTGGGATCGAACCCGCGCCTCTCTGCTCCAGTCCTGGTACTCTGAACTTTAACCACTGGGCCACTGGGGGGTAGTTAAGTTTCCATGTGATGACTCTTATTGGCTGTGCCATCGCATGCTCCAGCGACCGTACGTCTTTAACTCACAAAAGTACACGTAGCGACCGATTTCTTGTCTGTCATTGGTGGGTTTAGAGTTACATGACTTTAGTAATTAGCTCACGAATTGAAACTCGTAACTATTTTGATAGCGCGGATCCAGGTCACGACATGCCCTGAGCTGCACACAACGACGAAACTGAACAAATCGGTCATGCGGACAAACTTCTTATATTTATTGTGCGTTTCTTAGTATATTGTAATATACTATGTTTTTGTGAGAGCTTAATCATTCCGCATGCTCGAAATTTAAATTCGAACTTTTTTTTGCTGTTTTTTATATATTAGAATTTTTTGTTCGTGGTTTGTAGCTTCAATCTTATTTTTCTTTTAAATAAATTTTCTTAAACTTTCACGAGCATTTCATTAAGAATTAAAAATCCTCGTTTCTTTCACCTTGCTCTTGAACGATAGAGGGCTAATGAGAATTCCCTCGCGGTTGGTTTTGCCTAATCTGCAAGCTGATTTCTCTTATTATGGTTAATTGACTCCATAGTGAAAATGTAAATGAGCCACGCAAAAAGTTTATGAAAACCACAAAACTGTCTGCGTAGAACTCCGAGCTCACTGTCGAGACAGTTACTCCTGTCAACTGACAGTTGATCAGCAGACCACGAGACGATTTTTTTCGTTCAAGTCCACGGAGCTACGCACGTCAATGATCACGTGGTCACTATTCAAAGCTTTATTTATTTATTCGTAAGTCCACTAAGCGTTGTCAGTAATCGATGGCTGGCTGGGAGCCAGTGTATTACCGTTTTTTTCATCCGATTTTCTTGCATCAACTCATTGGAGTTATTTGTCTTCAGTTTTATTAAAAACTTTTAACACTATATTAATGAAACTTCAGTTTTATTAAAAACTGTTAACTTGTTAAACTGTTATTTCAAAACAGTTTAATGAGTTGATAAATGTGTGAGGTCTCACAGCATCGTCACCCTCGATCACACTTCTCGTCATGAATGTAGCTCGTTGCCGAATTTACTCTCTCTAATTAGCTTTGTATCAGCATCTCGTCCAATATTAGTTGTAGGTGGAGTTAGATACGAATAATCACAGCAAAAACGATATATTAAAACTAAAAATATTGTCAAGGTGCCCACTAAACGCGTTGACAGGTGGAGCGCGACTAGCGGAAGGGAAATTTTGTTATTTTCATGAATATCTGCAATATTTTGTTTTAACAATATAGTTAATCGAGAAAATCTGGCAACATCGAGAATAAGTGATCAGACGCCCCGTGAAAACAGCTGTGGTTGACCTTTGGACCGCACCACGCCCGCCGCTCTCTCATAAACTGTTTATGTTAGTAGACTCTCTTCTTTCTTTTTGTACAGAAGCTGCGCCTGATGCCGTGAGGGGAATGTCGAAGCTTACTCGAGTGTGTGAATTATTCAATCATGTGCTTCACTGAGTCATGATCATACGAGAGTTTTGTTTATCTTGAGTCTTGTTCGCCCTTGGGGCTACTTCAAACAATTTAATTATTCACCACCGCAGTTCGCTCTCTTATAAATCTTTTTAGCGCATTTTCTCATTTATGGAAAAAAATGCACTATTGTGCTCGCCATGTCCGTCCGTCCTATTTTATTTCCGTCGTCCGTGTCTGTCTGTCCGTCCGTCTGTCCGTGACCTCAAGTTTTCGTCGACGAGAAAATGCGCTCTCTGTCACTCACTGCAGTGAGTACTGAGTTAAATTTCTTCAGCTTGCTCTTCTCTTCAACACTCGTGTCACTTCTCTAATACTAGTACTATGAACTATAACTACTGGGCCACCCTGCCTACTGCCTATCCATATATATGAATACAATATCAGCCTGTGGCAGCATCTCAACACGGCAGGTATTGTAGATAGGCTTCAAACAAGCACACTAACAGACTTTCCTCAGAACCAGAAGTTTCCTTACGCCCCCTACATTTTAATATCAATACCAATAGTATAATTCTATCGTCGCACATCCCACGATGTCTACAATAATGTGCTTAAGCAGCGTCTTCCATTTTATGAGCTAGACAAGTTTGAACAGAAAAAATATGCTCATACAAGGCTGTTCTGGAACGACAGAGCGTATCTAACAATGGCATGGTAAAGCCTATGGGCGCTGCACGCGCGTGAGTCGCTCCGCTCCGTGCCCCCGAACAAGAACAACTCCATGAGAGTACGCCTTTCCTAGCAGGTAACGCTACTCTGGTATATTAGACTAAAATTATCCTCGACACTATTAATTCAACCATGCTTAGGAGTTTCTACTGCTAAGATTTCTAGACCTATTGCGATAAAAAAAGTTCTAAAAATTGACTAGCAGGTTACCCAATTGTTTCTCCAGATTGTTTATCTCCAACATTTGAGAGATAACGAGAAAATCTCGTTTCCTATCAAATCGTCTATCCAGATGTCACAAAAGCTTTCAAAGGGAAGGCAAGCGACTTGTGGTTGAGCATGTTTAAACCCTCAAGCGACTCCAAATCTTGAACTTGACGAGAATTACACTTTTTATTTATGGAAAATTTAGGGCAAGATAGGTTAACAATAGAATTGACATTTGATTCTGTAATCCTACGTAATATTGCTGCAATTCATGCAGAGCTATAACAATGAATTCATTCTCCATTCATTTTCCAATAATCCATTATACATCAAATTATTCAAACCTCGATCATTCATCTTACACACATTATTAGAACATCAATAATTTAGTTTCCTCGTGTTATTCGTGCATACTATACACAATCCATACACAGACTTCAAACGTTCGAATGCCTTCAAGTATGTCCAGTTATTATAGCTCATTTTTCAACAGCATAATGCTTCACTTTTCTACCTATCGCATAAACATGCTCCTATACACAGATCCTTCAGAGCAAAATTATGTACCTTGGTAGTAATAACCCACCCTATTGCATATTTGTGTAGGTTTCTGTGTGTTTGTGTGCCCAAGGGTTGTTTGTATAGCGCCCGGCGCCGCAAGTGTAAGGAGCTATTACTGCGCCTGACCACCTCACTTCTCTTGTCTATTTATAATATGTTAGAGACATTCTTTTTTAAGTGAGTGAATTTTAAGTTTGTTTCAAATTAAAAAAAAATTGAGTAAGAGCCGATGCTAGGCTCTAAGCTGGAACGGTTACTTCATTAATTAATTATTCTTTACTTTCAAGATTATTATTTTTGGAAACGGAAAGAAAGAAAATAGGATTAAAGGGTGATCGGATGAGAGAAAATGTTCTCAAACACCATGAAATGAATTTAGAGCAAAATAAATTAAATTGCACATATCATTCTGTTGCAACACGATTTTTTAATGCATTTTTGGTAAGACATGCAGAAAAATCCCCGGTCGTGTCTTGAATAAAAAGAGGGAGTAGTGCGGCCATTGCAGGCAACCTTCACGTCCAGGATCAGCGGGTATAGAGGGACCTGCTCTACTGAGACAGGTTGGAGCATGGCTGAACAATATAAGGTTGACCCACGAGGATTTCCGTCTTTCAGTTCAGCTTTCTTGTTACGTCACTGAGAACGAAAAACGTAAACAATCCCTTCATTCCCACGACGGATTGGTTGACTGGTTTGAGCGCACTTCGGTGAATGGTCAATGCCCGTGACGTCACTGATCTCAGTGACGTCACAGACGAACAACAAACTACATCCGCAAAAATGGGCTTTTGATGGATCAACCTTATATTAGTTCAACCATGGGTTGGAGTTCCTGGGATTGTACTCACTCTAGAGGAGGAGGGAGAGGTACTGTACAGTTGGAAGATGATAACCGGACTGACTTTAAACTTGAAAGTGAGACCTAATAGTTATATATCTTCGCGAAATGAAGGGTCCCTCTAGAAGAGTGGTTCCCAAAGTGGGCGGTACCGCCGCCCTGGGTGTGGTAAAAACATCTGGGGGAGCGGTGAGGAAGAAGGGGGCGGTAGGGGTTGGCAGTCTGAAGTCGACGTCAGAAGTTCGAACGTTTGACGATTTGTACACAACACGTGAAGCACACAGCTCCTAGCGTTGGGTTTTGCAACCAGATCTGGTCTTTTTTAAACCTCTCCTGAGTTTCTAGTGTGGATTTTCGAAAATATTCAAAATCTGGATTTTTTGTGTGTCTGTGGAAGAGGGGGGAGGGAGGGGAAATATAAGGGGGCGCCAGCCTGCAAAAGTTTGGGAGCCACTGCTTTAGAACAATTAACCGAGTTGCAGCCAGCGTTCAAACTCCTCTGGAGTGATCTCCGCTTAGAAATAACTCCTGCTCGCACTCTTGCTTCATTCTTATTTCCCTCTTGTTCATTTCTTGTTTTCACCCTGCTAATGTCTCATTCGACTTTAAGTTTAAGGTTACGTGGCTGCGAGAAGTTATTATTGCTCAGTATGCATGTCCTCATCTCCTGGACCATGAAAGGCCCTAAACGATGATGGCTTGGCATGGAGATCAGCCACTGCATGCGGTAATTTGATCCATGCGGCGCAGGGTCTAGCGCCCACCGCTTGCGTGTATTACTAAGAAGGTCTCGGCCACATGACTCAGCACTCTACGCAGTGAGCCAACACTCTACGCAGTGAGCCAACACTCTACGCAGTGAGCCAACACTCTACGCAGTAAGCCAACACTCTACGCAGTGAGCCAACACTCTACGCAGTGAGCCAACACTCTACGCAGTGAGCCAAGCTACTGCAATTGACGCAGTAATCTACGCAGTGAGCCAAGCTACTGCAATTGGTTTGGCTCTCTATCAGTGGTTGTGGGTATATTTCAATAGAATGCTTCATAGAAAATAACTAAGTAACTTCTTAGTCGTGAAGACGATGAAACAAATCACGAAATGTTTATGGCTGGCAGAAGTGAAGTGGCTATTGCAATCTTGAAGCCTATTTTTTAGTCTTTAATTTTATTTAAAAGTTAAATACCGGAAATATTCAGCAACTAAAATCACAAGGCTGTTGATATAACAGTGTAACTAAACGCGAACGAGATCGTCGACCTTGAAGCATGTCAGGGTGAGCTACTGAATGCAATTGAAGTGAATGCTTCTTTTGTCCAATAAATGATAATTTGTGTAGTTTGGCAGAAGATGTTCTTTAATGCAGGTTTCATTGAAGACCAGAGAGTATTTCTTATTGACAATTTTCTTATTATTCTTCTCGATTCGGCGAATTAGGCTCTTGATAGGAAGATTTGGATTTTCACTATTTGAATTTTCACTTCCTATCAAGAGCCTAATTCGCCGAATCGAGAAAAATAATAAGAAAATTGTCGATAAGAAATACTCTCTGGTCTTCAATGAAACCTGCATTAAATGATAATTGAGAACAACGATCTTCTCTGGCTACTTTGCCAGTATTGCTATTGCAACTGGACAGCGTTAAGCTTTTATTAAAGCTCGGCTTCTTGGCGTAAAAAGAACTTCAAGACTTGAAGGTTGGATTATTTCCCTGCAAACACTTAGTGTGTATAACCGATGTTCATCATCGTTCGGAGGGAGCTGAACAACTGACGCTCCAGAAAGTTCGTGCTGCAGGTCTGGAAAATGCTCACTTTTTAGCGCATTTTCTCATTTATGGAAGAAAAAAGCGCTATTGTGCTCGTCATGTCCGTCTGTCCGTCCGTGAATTCACGTTTTCGTCGACGAGAAAATGCGCTCTCTGTCACTTACTGCAGTGAGAACTGAGTTGTATTTTTTCTCACTTTTTTCTCTGAATTTGGATTTGGCGCGGCCAGAGGCTGACATCCACAGCAGCACCGGGTGGGCTATATAAGCGAGAGCATCTGCGTGCAGCCAGGGAGTGCAATCCCGCCTCGGTTGCGGCAGCTGCCGACTGTCTTCTTTGACGTGTTGCTTAACCTGAAAGCAGAATTTTCTAAATTTTGAATTAATTATTGGTGATCCTAAAGTGAGATTCGTCCCATTCTTTATATCTACAAAGAGTGTTTTGGCAGATGAAGATTAGATTAATGTGCTCAAATCAGCCAAATTTGCTTCTAAATGAGTCACCGGAAACCGTTATTACCACTGGGAAAAACGTCTTTGAAATGGCATGATAAATATTTTTCCTCTCAACCCTCACTTGATTATGATAGATACTTACTTGATCTACCGGATAGAGAATATGACTCTACTTCCAGAAATTTATTCACGAGTTTATTTAAGTGTATCAAAGATATCTGTTACGTAATATTTTTTCTTGTCTCGAGCTTACCCACAAGCCTCCCCACAAAGCATTAAGTTGTACACCACTGGTAATGTGCATTGTGCAATCGTTCGTAGCCTCCGCAACCCCGATTGCCTTTTTCCGTTGTGCCGTTAAAATGTCGCGGACTGATGGTAAGCTTACGCAACTGGGGCGCGTGTCGCTCAGCCTTTCTCTGCCCGGTTAATTTTCACCCATTTAATTTTTGAATGACTTAATTCATTTGTATATTATTGTGTTCGAATGCCCTATTTTTATATTTTTTTATATTATTGCATAAATAACTTTAAAATTAAATTCGGTAAATTTCGCTCACAAAGTTTCCTTTACATTTTGTTCATCATCTTTACACACGAATATAAAGTATTCAAATTTTCTTCTTATTCTCTTTTACATAAACATAATTAGACTTAAAATTGTACTCCAAGCTTGCTGCCATAGATAATATAATTGACATGAGAAGCCATGCGAGAATCTTGACGCGTTCCATACTTGTGGAAAGATCGGGTTCCAAAGGCCGGATCCCTTGTGAATCAAGTCACGAAAAGTACAATAATCGGCAACAGGCCATGGGCCTATTTCTTCAACGCCGACACTTCTATTCTATTCTATTCTATTCTATTCTATTCTATTCTATTCTATTCTATATTCACCGTCCTCCTTACTAGAACTTAAGGTCCCGTTAGGAAGCGTCTTCGCTACGTGACCTGTGGCACGGCAGACGGAGGCGTCCTTGACCTGGCATCCTCCGCTCCTTGAGACCACGTGTTCCTCAGCGCGTATCAGGGATACTCATGGTTAAACTATATAAGGTTGACCCACGAGAAGTTCCGTCTTTCAGTTCACCTTTATTGTTACGCCACGTAGATCGAGAAACGTAAACAAACCCGTCATTCCCATGATCGGCCGTCAGGTTTGAACGCATTTCGGTGATTGGGTAATGCCCATGACGTCACTGAGATCGTGACGTCACATGTGAACAAAAAGCTCCATCCGCGAAAATGAGCTTCTCATGGGTCAAACTTATACTAGTTCAACCATGGGGCTACTCTCCTAACAAAATTTAGAGTCGCACCAGCTTCTGGTAATCCAAGTCAGATGCTGCCGCGTCTGTAAATTTTCACTGGGTCCGAAGACTCTATGTCATCCCTATCATTCAGAGGTCTCTGTTTATTTGTCGAAATGGAGATTTATGTAATTTGTTCATTTGTTTAGCAGTTATTTATTTCTCATTATTGTCTAAATTACTGCGCTGGTATTTTATCCTGTTTTGTATTTTTGTCTGCCTCCTACTTGAGGTGTAGAAAGACGTCAATGATAACACCGCAATATGCACCTCGGTTCATATATGCATGGGAATGAAGACAGCAACGTCCCTAAGCTTTTTGTTGCGTTTTTTTAAAAGTTACTACAATCACGAAAGTTAAAAATGAATTCACTTATAATCTTATTAGTTTTTACGAGATTCAGAACAAATGTCACGGCAAGCCACAGTTATTCCCAGTACACGAAGCAGCCTTGCAATTGAAGCGAGGAATGTACAAAAATCTGGTCTATTGCAATCGCCCTAGAGTGAAATAATAACAAAAACCTTCCAAGAACTTTAAAAACTTTTGGTGTATTTACTAGACTAGCACGTAAATTAGGGTGATGCATTCCGTACGTAAGTCCATATACACACTTTTTTCCTTCCCAAAGCTCTGATGAGGCATGGGTTTATATATGATTCGTTTAATGGAAACTATATATATAGTTAAATAAAATTTTATAGTTGAAAAAATTAGAGACCCAGTATATATGAGAGGAGAATTTAATACTCGTAGTAAAAGGGGAGTATCTACCACCAGTGTCTGAATTATATAAACGAAAAATATTCTTATAAGTTATAATATCAGATAAATGATAAAGTTAAGTTATATAAAATAACAAAATTTTGCCATGATATCGCAAGTCATCACGAACTAGTCAGTTAGCTCGTTGATTCCTTGAGTGTATTGCCTTCACTGCTTCGTCGTAAATTTCTTATTGTTCGAATGATTCTACCTAAATGTACGTGACAACAAGCGTAAGAAACTGATTCTATTCATCATTCATCTATGACAGTTTGTTGTATTTTATTATAAGTAGTTACATTGAAAACATTGTTTCTATTTCACTCGTTATCTTTCCATCTTGCAATAGGGACATATATTTGTATGTTCGTATTGGGCAAATTGTTCTGCCGCGGCCTGAATCTCTGGTGCTCTTTTAGTGCTAAGAAAACTTACCGCTACGACTTCCATCCTGCCATCCATCACACGGTGTCGGCCACAACAGCTCTATCCGCATTATTTGTTCTAGAACTGTGTATGTAAATGTTAGAAGTGTTCATGTCAATGCTAGAAGTGTGCATGTCAATGTATAGAAGTGTGCATGCTTCATTCAGCCTGCCAGTATTTGTTACTGTTATTTCAAACTCCATTGCCTTCATTTGATGTCAACTCCACCTTGACACTGAGGCTTAGTTTATAAAGTTTTGAAAATGCGCATATTCGTTTCTCGATAACTTCTGAAGGGTCAGTTGTTAATAATTTTTCTGCTAGATGCATGAATCAAAAGGCGTTTTCAGTTTATTTTTCTTGTGAAAATCTGGTGATTATTTTTCATCCCAGTGCAATCGAGGTATAAATGTAATTAAAACGGTTAAACTGGATTCAGCTTTCAGACTTCTGTACTATCGACCGTAAGAATAGCCGACTTTGAACTCAGCTGGGTTACGGCCAAAGCGTTGAAATAGTCATGAACATAACCGCAGTTCAATTAACATCGTTTAATCTGCTATGTCAGTCGAAGACTTTCTGACAACCTGCAGTCAGATAATATAGGCTCACTCGGCTTTTTTGTCTTTTGCATCACGACGAAGTATGGTACTTTTTCTTAGGATGAAGAAAAAGCAAACTACGCGTTCTTCATGAGTTTTTTTTCCGGCGCTCACTCGTTATAGTAAAAAATCTTGTCGATGCGTCGTGGGTTCGAATCCCACCGCTGTCATGTTTTTTTCATAAATGTTGAATGTTCATTTACTGACAACACGGGTGTTTGTTGTCGTTCTTCATGAGTTTTTTTCTGGCGCTCACTCGTTATAGTAAAAAATCTTGTCTATTACTTATAGACACTTATCCGAATCATCTTGCTTTTCTTTGCTTCGATTTTTTGTTTTTTTTCCTAATAATGCAGTTTCGACATCACTTCTTTTTTCACGACGCCCTTTTTCTGCATGGGCGACGCTGAATTCAAGATATTATGGAATTCTTATGATTTCGCAAGCATTGCCAGTGGCTGTACAAAAATGCTCGTAAAATTTAACTTTCCGATAATTCTTCGCTGCTTTATTGTCAACTGTCAACATTACAAACAAAATCTTTTCTTCATCAATTTTGGAAATTAAATCGCTACTTTTTTAACTCGTGCAACATTACTGGGGATGAGAAGGCCCAATGTTAAATGCGTGTATTGGTAAACGATTATCACGGTGATTTTTATTTAATGTAGCCAAGCCATAATGCACCAGTCCATTTTTGCATTATTATGGCCTAAATTCAGATCATTCAAAACATAACATAACATAGTGATCTCGGCGCTGAAGTGTAGGCCTGATGTGGCCTGTCGCCGATTCTTTTCCTTTTCGTGCCTTGTTCACAGAAGATCTAAAATCGTGTCATTTGACCGGATCTTTTCACGACTGACGAAAGTTTGAAATAGGGTCTTTTTTTAGGCTCTATCACAACTTTTAAATGCTACCCGATCAGTCCTAAATTGTTGTAGAATTTTTATAGTATGAAAATGCATTCCAATGTATATTTGCACATTGATGAGTTATTTCCGAGGCGCTGTGCCCGAATAATGCTAGAAGTCCGTCCGCTGCAACGCCGAGGACTTCGCTACACCGTCTCAGCTGACATTTGTGTGGAAGGTGAACGAGTCTATAAGCTTAAAAAATAACTATCCTACAATTGTATTGTCCAAAGTAGTCGAATTTTATAGTGACGAGGCATGAATCAACATATTTCAGTTTTCATTTATTTGTTCGATAGCAACTGAACTTGCCTTTAAATTTGTTACGTTCAGTTAATATGTTTTAAATCCCTGTTTCTTACACCCACGTCTGAACGAATTTCTTATTTTGCTTTGATGCCGCGCCTGACTAGTGAATACTTTCTCTTGGTGCTTACAAAAAAAATCCAAATCTGGTCTGCGCAATCCGAGCATTTTTCTATCTTCCTTCTCTGTAGGTGTAACTGCTTATGGACAACATAATGAATATACTATACATAGAGAATATACTACTATTGTACTGAAGAGCTGCCTGCTGGCCAGACTCAGATAAGTCAATTAAATAACTACATCATCTTTACCGAAGAATTGGTCTAAAGTTCTTCATGTGACTCAGCATGGTTCTAGAGAATTCTATGGTTCCCTTTCAACAATAATAAACAAATTATTTTGTATCACTTGTTCCGTCTGAAGTATACAGTATATGTATAAGTTCATCGATGTCAACAAATTTAACTTTTTTTTAATACCGAAAACATCTTTTTCTTCGGTTGCATGTAAATCATTTTATTTTTTCGTTTGTTTTCGTAGTTTTTGGTCGAAATGGTCGAGTCCCATGGTTCCAAATCATCGTCAGGTTCAACGCATCAACTTCGTCATCCTCAGAATTGTTGCTATAAGCTTAAGAACCTCCTATGGCTAGGAATATATTCACCATGTAGACTGTAGAGAAATGTGTGACGCTGGTTGCTGGTTTGAGCATGAAATAACAGTCGAATTTGAAGAGCGCATTTACAGATAACGACGTTGTGAAATTGAAAAAGCTATAATTGGTAGGCAACTTATACGATTGTTTCGGTGAAAGACCCTAATAAAATATTTAAAATATTTTTGAACATTCTTTTGGCATGCGAGGGTGAAGACGATTGAATTAAATATTAAGACATTCTTATATTACTTGATATCATTTTATGTCGGGCTTAATTGTGGCTCTCTACTTACAGTCATATACTAGTTCACCAGGCAGTATTTTGGAGTATTCTTGATTTAAATAATCACCACCAGAACAAATCGTAAATTGCATCTATTTAAATTTAATCGGTGATCGTGCTGCTAGTGCTCGTAAACTTTAGTTGATATTGAATCTAAATCATTATAATGGAGAGACGAGAAAACTCCAGCACACTAGGGGGCCAGACCTTCCTGAAGGATGTAAGAAAGTCCTACTCTTTCGGAGGCTACGGACTTTTACCAGGACTCTCACAGCAAGAGGAACTGAGTTTGGAAGAGGTGAAGAAACTTTTTGGAGCAAGTCCTAAAGAGCCAACTAAGAAAACCAAAGAGAAAATCAAACAATTTGCTGCTAAGTACAAAGACTTTGAGTGTATCGGCTCCGGAGAGAGACCTTGGTACGAGTAAGTGTAATAAATTAAACATAGTGTTCTCTAACTAACTCATGGTACAAAATTTGTAAATTCTTAAATAAAGTCAAACTTGACCGTTCTTTCGTGAGAAACGATATCTAAATAAATTATTCGTTATGGACAGATCAGTTCATAAATATTTAAAGATCATACTTTAATATATATCATTCTTCATAATGAAAAATTGCTTAAGGTGTAAAAATTTAATTACCTGTTCGCTGTCTGTCAACACATTGCAATAGTTCCGTCATCTTGAATCGTTTAACAAGTGAAGAAATGCCAGATTTGTGCATAACACAAGTCTCGGCGGATGGTAGAAAGGCTACAGGTCTGAAAGGCTGCCCCACTGAAGGCAGATCGTTTTGTCGCTCCTCATTTGCATATCAATCGAAGTTTCACCAGATTGCATCAGTAGCTGCGGGAGTGATGGCGGTGAGGTCAGCAGGAGTGTTGATGCTCCACGTCGTACACGACGTGGACAAAGATCAAGCCTCGATAACGATGCGTTTTAAGGCATTTCATTCTTCGTATAGAAGGGTTCATTTCAGGTTTTCTTTTCAAAAGTCTATTTTGTACCATGAGGTAGAGCTTTATGAATACAGGTGCCATTCGCACCTAAAATCTTAAACCTTAATTTCTAAGCTTGCAAATTTAGCACTTCGTGGTTTGTCCTTGAATCTTAAACCTTAATCTCCACGCTTGCAAATTTAGCACTTCGTGGCGTTTTTCGTGTCGCATTGACATGAGAGTTATCATTGGATAAGATAATCAGAACGAAGCAAAAAACCGAACAGCCTGCATGTGTTGTGATGTTAGAACAACCAAACGCGTTCAATGATTTCACATGCTCGGTACCTTGGATATCCTCGGCTTGAAAGACTACAATCGTTCATTAAGCAGGTCAAATCTAAACAGTACAATAAACATAATATAAGCATTTATAATTTTTTAATTTCAATTGAATTATTCAGCTTTTTTAACATCATATTTGTATATAACTGTCAATGAAGGCTTAGAAAGCGATAATATTGTTCAATGTTGCACAGAGAGCTGGCGCAGCAGATAAGCTATAATTTCAATTGAATTATTCAGCTTTTTTAACATTATTTATAACTGTCAATGAAGGCTTATAGAGCGGTATAATTGTTCAATGTTGCACAGAGAGCTGGCGCAGCAGATAAGCTATTTTCAATTGAAGTATTCAGCTTTTTAACATTATTTATAGCTGTCAATGAAGGCTTATAAAGCGATAATATTATGCGATGTTGCACAGAGAGCTGGTGCAGCAGATAAGCTATAATTTCAATTGAAGTATTCAGCTTTTTTAACATTATTTATATATAACTAACTGTCAATGAAGGCTTTGACAGCGATAATATTGTTCAATGTTGTACAGAGAGCTGGCGCAGCAGATAAGCTAATTTCAATTGAATTATTCAACTTCTTAACATTATTTATAACTGTCAATGAAGGCTTATAGAGCGATAATATTGTTCCATGTTGCACAGAGAGCTGGCGCAGCAGATAAGCTAATTTCAATTGAATTATTCAGCTTTTTAACATTATTTATACGTAACTAACTGTCAATGAAGGCGTAGATAGCGATATAATATTATTCAATGTTGCACAGAGAGCTGGCGCAGCAGATAAGCTAATTTCAATTGAAGTATTCAACTTTTCTAACATTATTTACATATAACTAACTGTCAATGAAGGCTATGACAGCGATAATATTATGCGATGTTGCACAGAGAGCTGGCGCAGCAGATAAGCTATAATTTCAATTGAAGTATTCAACTTTTCTAACATTATTTATCTATAACTAACTGTCAATGAAGGCTTTGACAGCGATAATATTGTTCAATGTTGCACAGAGAGCTGGCGCAGCAGATAAGCTAATTTCAATTGAAGTATTCAGTTTTTTTAACATTATTTATAACTCAATGAAGGCTTATAGAGCGATATAATATTGTTCAATGTTGCACAGAGAGCTGGTGCAGCAGCCAAGCTAATTTCAATTGAATTATTCAACTTTTTAACATTATTTATAACTGTCAATGAAGGCTTAGAAAGCGATATAATATTGTTCAATGTTGCACAGAGAGCTGGCGCAGCAGATAAACTAATTTCAATTGAAGTATTCAACTTTTTAACATTATTTATATAAAAGTAACTGTCAATTTGAAGTATTCAACTTTTTAACATTATTTATAACTGTCAATGAAGGCTTAGAAAGCGATATAATATTGTTCAATGTTGCACAGAGAGCTGGCGCAGCAGGTAAGCCCATTGCCGCTGCTGGCAGTGGCGCTGTCAGTGTTCATAGCCGTGCGTCTCTGTCCCGTGCCGTGGCACGTCTCTGAGCGCTACACGGCGCACACACGCACCCTTTACGCCGTCCTGCTCAGCGCAACCTTCGGCACTGAGTGCTGGATGACTTTTTTTTCGGGTGAGTTGCGTTCAGATCACTTAAGTGCTCATATACAAACAAATATGCTCGTATATTTGTTTTCTTGCATTGACAATTTATCGGAGAATAAATTAAACGTTAGCAATGATATTCGTACGTAAATGCCTTGACACGAAAGTTGCCGTTAGTTGACGTATTACTTAATTAACTATAAGTTCAGATCACTTATAAGTGCTCATATACAAACAAATATGCTCGTGTATTTGTTTTCCTGCATTGGCAATTTATCGGAGAATAAATTAAACGTTAGCAATGATATTCTACGTAAATGCCTTGCAACGAAAGTTGCCGTCAGTTGACATATTGATTACTTAAGCATATAACACGGTCAAGCCTCGCCAGATCACTCATTTAACATAACATAACATAGTGATGTCGGCGCTGAAGTGTAGGCCTGATGTGGCCTGTCGCCGATTCTTTTCCATTTCGTGCCTTGTTCATAGATCTAAACTCGTGTCATTTGACCGGATCTTTTCATGACTGGCGATAGTTTGAAGTAGCTACTAGACTTCCACCGGGTTCGATAAGGAGCTAGGCATTTCAAATCTGAACATATATTTTTCCATAGCTTTATCTAGTCTGTTCTTGAACGCGTTCATACTTGGAGCGCCAACGATGTTTTCCCTTAAGTCAGACGAGTTTCTCTAATTACTCAATCCTATTCATTACAGGTTTAGCGCTGTTCTTCAGTGTTCCTCGACACGTGTTCGCGCAGGTGCAGATCGTACTGTTCCCTCTGTACTTCCTAGTGAAGGCGGCACTGCTGCTGCTCGCGCTCCTCTGCTTCATCGTGCACAAGCCGTTCGAGCCCAGCAGCACTCGGGCGCTGGTGCAGGTATTACAATAAGTCCAGGATAGTGAAGGTTTATAGACAGCCCAGCAGTACCCAGGCACTAGTGCAGGTATTGCTTGCATTACAATAAGTCCAGGATAGTGAAGGTCCATAGACAGCCCAGCAGCACCCGGGCGCTGGTGCAGGTATTACCTTGCATTACAATAAGTCCAGGATAGTGAAGGTTCGCAGGTATTGCCTTGCATTGCAATTTGTCCAAAGTAAACAAGGTGCCGTTTCATTCCTGTTGTGTAGTTTGTATATAATTATCTAACCTAATGAGAATTTCAAATTCTCTTATTAACAGACAATAATTTTCGTATCGCACTTTATTGAGTATATTTACGTCCTTGTCAAATTATGCCTCGCCATAGTAACAACTATTCCTGACTGTGATACATTGCACATGCTATGATGTCTCTAAATTCTTGTCATTCACAATTGCCAGAGATATCATAAACATTGCACATGCTATATGATGTCTTTAAGGGCAGGGTGGCCCAGTGGTTAAAGTTAAGAGTACCAAGATTGGCGCAGAGAGGTGCGGGTTCGATCCCAGCTCTGTGCGCCAGTTTCTGGTCAGAATCGGCAAGGAGGCCGGGCGGTTAAGCACAGCAGAATTGTAGCAGTGAATTGCGAAGTTAGAGCCCGCAACATGCTGTGAATGTTCTGCGATGTTAAGAATCGGCGACAGGCCTACGGCCTAATAACGCTGAAACCGCTATTTATTTATCTATTTAAATTCTTGTCATTCACAATTGCCAGAGATATCATACATTGCACATGCTATGATGTCCCTAAATTCTTGTCATTCACAATTGCCATAGACTTATGCTCTCAGCTTTCTTCCGTTAATGTGAACCGTTGTGGCAGAGCTCCTTGCTGACCGTGGCCTTTCTGACGAACCTCGTGGTCCGTGTGCATCTCGCGCCACACCTCACGCGCCTCATCGCCATCAAGGTCGCAACGTATTCTCCTTGCTCTGTAACTTGTCATGTGTCAGATAATGCTATTTCATGTTGTATAACATTACAAGTTACGTTAATTAGGATCAAATTTATTATATAAGATTCAATTAAATGTCCTTTATATACATATATACAATTGAAAATTTTTATTAATTTTTATTTTTTTGTGTCGTTTGCCCGCAACAATTCTTGTATGGAACCATCCTTTTTGTCAAAGCTCATTTACCATTTACCAAGCACACGAATAACCGTCCGTTTTACGAGATAAATCACTAATCATATCTCACTTAAATGCTAGTCGCTGTTCATCCGACGCATGGTTGAATTAATATTCATTCAACCATGATCTGACGTGCCCCTGACGCTCACTGCAGATGGCGATCGAGAGCGAGGAAGGATTAGGCGGAGAGGTTGGCAGCACTGCGCCTGGTCGGCTTAGTCACTGCCCTCACTACATGAAGCTGCATCGCGCCTTCCGACGCGTCCACTCCACTATAGCCGCCGCCAACATGGCGAGTCTCACGTGCACTGCCATCCTCGTCTCATACCAAGCTCTAAAATTTACCACTTAGTCATTATTAGATGAAGAATTAACTTATCGAGTATAATCTAAATCTCAGTATCATAAGGGGAGTTTAATACTAATAGGGTATTTGTCAAGACCCTGCGAGTCAACGAAATATTCATTTGTATAGACTATAGATCAACTACCGTCCTACTGACCTGCACGACGGCTTTTTGTGCTTTCGAAGGCTTAAGTAGCTACAATGTAGTTACTGATGCTTTATACTGAAAATCAAAACTCTTAATAGTCTGTGAAATATTCAATAAGTAGATTTCCACACAATGAATAAGCATTGTAGCTACTAAGTCTAGCCGTATTGGACGTTAAAATGGTCGAGAATCACTTTGTATTACAAGGCAAAAGTAAAAAGAAGTTAACTTTTTTCGCCTGCTAGTTATTCGTAAGATTCGTGTATTTTGAATCCCTGATTTTCAGTGTTTAAACAAGACTGGATTGCATATTTCAGTGTATTAACAAGATTAGGTTCATCATATGGACAGAATTAACGTGTTCGGCTCAAAACTACTAGGCTTCAATTGAGAGGATTTTCTACATAATTTGCGATAATAATAGTTGCAAGTCCAAAATCTTGAACATGCACGAAAGAAAATGTCTCTATTTTTTCGCTTGTGATTGTGGGCAATCAAAAATGCAGAAAAAAAAACGAGAAAAACTATCATTGAATGCGGCAATATAGTTAATCGACAGACAGTTTAGTTTAGTTGCAGAACTTACCTGTTGAAACGAAACGAATTTGTGTCGTTGTACAATCTTTGTTGTAGCGAGTGTAAAAATTATGCCTTAAATTAAATGTTGTCCATTAATTTCATTTGTAGAATGTTTCATTTACGCATCCAAATTAAAAAGTTTTTTATTGTGCAAGAAGTCATAAAAACAGATACAGGGTGCCCCACAATTTGTGTCCGAGCGAAGATGCAATCATTAAATATCGCGAATATTTTTGTGTGACACCCATTATATTATCACTTTCAGGCTTCAGGTCATCAACATAATTCATGATTTCATGAATTATCTTCTTAACAAAGCACGTCATGAGCTCCTGAACAATCTCTTAAACTTGAACATGGGGAATTGTTAATAGATCGGTACACTTGATGAGCCTTCCTCCTGTGCCTGCCCTGTGCAATACAGTGCCTTCACCTGTGCAGTACAGGGCCTTCACCTGTGCAGTACAGGGCCTTCCCCTGTGCAGTACAGGGCCTTCACCTGTGCAGTACAGGGCCTTCACCTGTGCAGTACAGGGCCTTCACCTGTGCAGTACAGGGCCTTCACCTGTGCAGTACAGGGCCTTCAACTGTGCCTGTCTCTTATACACATCTAGATGTGTATAAGAGACAGGCCCTGTGCCGTGCAGGGCATTAGCCTGCTGACTGATGGCAGGTCTTACTGCTGTGTCTGCCCTGTACCGTGCAGGGCATTCACCTGTCGCTCTCAAGGTCGCATTACGTACTCACGAGTTATTGATTGTCACTGCGGCTGATGTCACGCATGGTTGAATCTACTAGTTCAACCATGGATGTCACGAGTGTTCAAAATTGTTCCGTCTTACAATTCCGTGACTTATTCCTACTTCAGCCCAGGTATGAAATTTTGTTCAATTTGAAAACACAATTTATTCTCAGTGAATTTGATGATCATCAATTCAACTCATAAGCAATTTGATTCATTCACCGTTAGCTGCATTAGGGTCGAGGTCAATAAGGACATTTTCTGAACTTAGGCATCCAATATAATGTTTAAGCTTACGATTTTTTCCTTTGAACCCTTTGTTCCTAGGGAAATTTAAAGTTGTATATAGTTTATATATTTTTTGAATTCTTAAATGAATTCTAACGCAAGTTGTCATAAAAAATTTAGGAGTTCCGTAGAAGACTACCTGAGACATATCCTCGGCAGTTACTGATAATTGTAAGCTATATTATTGCTGGAAAATGAAAATCATGGGTCGATTTGGAGTCCTCACCATATATCACACTGAATTTTTTAGTCCTTTGCATTTTTCGTTGCGTGATAAGCGACAGAAGTGCAATTGTTCTGGCAGCTGTTATAAGTGAACATGAGAGCTAAATTATAAGTGAACATGAGAGCTAAATTATAAGTGAACATGAGAGCTCAACTTGATTTAATGACAGTTCACTAGAACTCATTTCTGAGGAGATCATGAAGGGAATAAATGTAAAACGCTCCAAATCATGATTTAACACGTTGACTACGTATTGGTACATATGCGTACCACGAAATGTATTTCTGCAGGAGGTAGTGGTACATAATACAGGTATAGTCTAAAATCGGCCAAATCCGAGAACGAAAAAGGCCGTTAATTCAATGTATACTAGTTTATTTGTAGGTTCCGCTATAAAAATTCCATTTATTTTCTTTTTTGCAGTATTTAAAATTTAATTAGGAAGTACCCCTATCATAAATTTTAGCCGGCCAACGCAATTGAGAAAAACTAAATCACGGAATTTGTCCAGAAAAAAATGACCGTCTGGCAACCCTGCTTAAAAACAGTACAAAAAATGAAATAATAGTACAAGATGAAGTAATCGTAGTCAACATGTTAAACAGCTTGCTGTAAATATTTCAAATACTGCAAAGCAAATGGGAATCAGAATTATTAAAGAAAGTTTAATCGTAATAAAGAAAACACCGTGGATGAGAGGCCAATATTTATTGTATAGGCTGGAGCAATAAAGCTGCAATATATGTACATGAATTATAATAAATAATATGATATATATATATATAATATAATATAATAATAATATATTATAATAAATAAATAAATAAATAGTGTAATATATGTACACTATTTATTATAGTGAATATTTTATCTGATTACGCGTACTGCACGTTTCTAAACAAACATATTTTATCATCTAATACTAATATGACTGTACAAATACACATTTTTGTACAATACATTATCAGAAGATGGTGAGTTTACTGCTAATAGAAAAATAACAAAGACATATAATGCTGAATATTCTTTATGAAGATAAACAAGAAAAATGGTGATGTGCAGCAATACAAAGACTACCAACTGAAAATCCACAACTCAAATGAAAATCATTCATTCAATTGTATCGCCCGAAGAGTCGCACTCTAAATATGCTCAGTAAATGCAACCAGGTAATAATATAACATTTATCAAGTTCTATCAAAATTATAACAGTTAACAGCCTGCAAATTGACCATTAAATGTCCGGTCTCTCAGGATATCATCTTTGCCGGCACATATTTTCCCTAAATCCGCAATCTACCATTTTAATGCACATACCATATGTAAAGGGTTTTCTCATGTGAACCTGATATACAATTTTAGATTCGTCCCATTCCCTAGCAAGCGTAACCAACTAGGGCGCTGCTATTAGCATAGACCGTCATTGTACGACGAAAGCTTTTACTTATAGACGAACCGAGCTTATCCCAAATAATTTGGTAAGTCAAACCACTGTATTCGCGGCTATTTTACTGACTTGTGTTTGTACAATTATTGTATATATATATATATGCACGTTTTATATTTCGTCATAAGTTGTTTAGTTTTGGTTTTAAAAGTTTTGACTTCGCCAGAAACCGTTGGCAAGTAACTTCACTCAACGCTTATCAAATCATTTTACCCACAAAGAAGATTCTATCTACGAAATTCTTCACACCATATTTAATGGTATAAATAATATAATTGGCATCCGTATGTATTTTCCTCAAGAAGGGTAGCCTAGAAAAATAGCTCTCACTACCCTCGTTCACTAGCGCGAAATTGTTTAACATAATGACGGCAGACTTGACCATCTTCCACAAGCTGGAACATGAAATCTGGAATTTCTTTTTGCATGGCCGACAAATACAAAATAGAGAGCGTTGAAAGCAGAATACAACCGCCTAGAGCTTTAGAATTCTTGCAACACAAACAAATACCTTTTATATAAATTTTAAACATTATCCCGAAAAGAATTGAATTTCTCAAGGTTTTTATTCGAAAAAAATTATTTGTTAAAATATGTGATATCTTCAAATGGCATTTTACGACACGCGCTCGAGTGTTGCGTGCGCGACTGCCGTTGATGAGGGCACAGCCATCAACGCAGGACTCGCTTGTCCTGTGTTGCTCCCGTACAGTCGCGCTGCTGTGGACTGCGACCGCGGGATTGAGGTGGAAGATGTGGGCGAATTTGACGAAGAGCTGGAGAGGTGCTTCCTAGGGGACAAACTGTGCTGGGAACTGGAGTCTGTTGCTGCTGGGGAGTTGGACTGGGAATTGGAGTCTGTTGCTGCTGGGGAGTTGGACTGGGAATTGGAGTCTGTTGCTGCTGGGGAGTTGGCCTGGGAACTGGAGTCTGTTGCTGCTGGGGAATTGGACTGGGAATTGGAGTCTGTTGCTGCTGGGGATTTGGCCTGGGGATCAGAGTCTGTTGCTGCTGGGGAGTTGGCCTGGGAACTGGAGTCTGTTGCTGCTGAGGAGTTGGACTGGGAATTGGAGTCTGTTGCTGCTGCTGGAACGTTGGTGTGAGATTCAGTATTTGTTTCTGCTGGAAAGTTGGCCTGTGAGTTAGAGTCTACTGCTGCCGGAGAGCTTGACCGCGAGCTGTACTGTTGGGCGATCAAAGCGTTAATTTGATTCTTGATGCTCACGCGGTCTGACTCGGTGGCGGCGTTTCGGATCAAATCTTCGCCTATTGATAAAATGGGGGAAGAAATGTCGCGCATCGGTGGATGATTTGTTACAATATCATGAACTTCTTCGGGAGAAAATGAGCACTGACTCGCCACTGATCGATCAGTTTCTAAAATATTATTGCCTTGCTGCGATTCAAAGCCACGTCTGTTGTGATGAATTTCGTTTGTATCGTCATCGTTCGTAGTGAAATTTTGTTCGTCAATAAATTCAATATTTTCTTCATGCGGCATTTGACGAGCATTGACATTTTCGAAGACTTTCAACTCATCATTCATTGTAATTTCGGATCCATGTGGTCCGTCATAATTTTGTTCCACTTTTGATGGCTCGTGAAAATTATTATCAACAGAATTTTCTTCCTTTGGTAATGTTTGAGTTAAAACATTAGGATCCGTGTCTCCTTTGACTGCCTCGGGATCCGAAGATGGTTCTTCCATCTCCCCTGACACTTGCTGGATTGTTAGGCGGTCTTGTGACCATACTGGCGCAGTTTTAGTTATTAATCCTGGGCCCTCATGAATGTTGCCAGACTCGTTGAATACATGAGCATCATTGGAAACAGAAGACCGCTCCGCCATATTATCAGAGACTATTCGATTATACTTGTAATCTGATGCTTGGTCTAAAATGTTAGCATGATCTTCGACACCGGAGTGAATTTGAACTTTAATGTGAGCAATAGAATTCATGTCGTGAATGACAGCAGGAGCTTCAATTATGAACAAATTGTCATCAAGATTTGTGGTTTCCCGAGCTTCGGCGTGATTTAGAACTAATGAGTTTGATGTATAGTTTGTTTTCTCCTCCTCGCCGTTGTTCATGTCTTCCGAATCGTTTTGATCCAGCTTTTTGAAAAGGGTTACGTCATCCACGATTGTCAGAGGCTCAGAAGTACCAGGATTTTCTCGAAGGTAGAGGAAGTGATCTTCACTGTCTGTCATTTCGCTCCTTTTTATTTCATCACCAGCGACTTTTGCTGTCGAGCGGATCGCCCAATCACCTTCTTGTTTGCCTCCAAAGACGCTGTTGTCTATCGGAGAGAACGAAGTTCTGCCCACCGATAAATGTTCTTTTCCATAATTTAACGTTAATTCCACAGCCGTGGTTCCTTCCGTTCTTTCGTCAATTTCATTCATTCTTTCTTCAATCGAAAACTTTCGTTTTGTCAATTCCTCTGCAACATCAGTTTGATCACCTTGCAGCTCAGTCTTGCTTGTCGAAATTGGATGTTCACTTTCTTCCGAATTTCGCTCCGAGATCATTTGATTTGCAACTAATGTAATATCATCAGGCTCAGTTTGTTCCACTGGTGGGCCATGAATTCGAGGCGCTTGCAAATTTCCATGAGAAGAATCGCGATCTAAGTTAGTGTTTGTCGTATCTGCATCAATACTTGGGTACAATTTCAATTTAAACGACCATTTCGACGAAGCCGCTTCAGCCTCTTCATCCGTGTACTGTTCGAAGATGGTCTGCTGAACGATTTCAAAATTCACATCAGTCCTTAACTCGTCATTTGAGTTCAAAGCGTCCTCAACAGAAAACGTGTCACTCGCTTCGGAAACCAAATCTATTTTAGAGCATGGAAAATTAGCTTCCATTGACGATGGGAGACTGTCATCATGAGCTAAATATAAAGCTGGGTCGCTTGTATCTTCTTCATCCAACGAATATCGAGGGCCATCATCTTCACCAAGTTGTCGAGCTTCATATCGGGATGCAGGGCCCTCAATGTTCAAAGAAGGAAAACTTTCTTCGTTCATCTCAAATGTATGCGATTGGGGCATTGACTCATCAGCTACCGGAATTGGGTCTTTGTCATAATCATCAACTGATCTTATATTCGAAAAATCCATAAAAGTTTTTTCATCGAATGTCATTGTTTCAAAGATGCCATTTGAAGTTAAAATATTTGCTGACGAATTTAGATATTCTTTTGAAAATTCATCAATGTTGCTCGAAGTTTTATTCGTTGTGGCCGCGACGGTTCTATCGGAGGCAATTGCATCGCATTCATGATTAATGGAAGAATTTTCAACTGGTTCCTGATTAGCATCGTTATCGTGGAATTTTCTCTCCTCAACTTGGGCATTTTTTACAACGTCTGAATCCTTCAGGTTGCGTTCAACTTCTTCGGGATAGCTTGCTCCCAGTGTACCAAATTCAAAAGTCTTTTCAAACACCGCAACCGCACTGTTTGTATTTGATGGAAATGTAGTCGATGATGTCTCTTTTGAAGCTTTCTCCGTGGAGGCAAATTCATTACCACTGATGTTGGGTTCCTGCTCGATTTCATCGACAAGATGAACGCGCTCATCATCTTTGTTGCCAATATTAAGAGTCGATGCAAACTCGTTACTTGCGTCTCCATCACGACTTCCAAGGGAACCCTTGAGGTTGTCCTCGGACTTCTCGCGGCGTTCGTGCGACTCGTCGCCAAGATAAGAGGTAAAGTTGGACTCTGAACCCTCAGGCGCCAACGCTTTACCAACTGTTTCATTTATTTCTTCGCTCCTGCCGCTCTCTGGATCAAAGGTACGACGATATTTAGCAGTAGCGCTTCGAGTGGGAAATGCGAGCTGCGCAGCGGCTGAGGTGCTCAGGCACCGCTCTACGTCCTCATTCATGAAATCGCCATCGCTAAGGTGGTCGTTGGTGGACATAGCAGCAGACTTGATCGAGAAGTTTGTGATAATGCTGGTCTTTGATAGAGTGGCTTCCCGTGTCTTGTGCTCTGCCGCGTCATCCGTGCTGATTGCGTAGATCTGCTGACGAGACACGATCGGGTCGCTATCGCTGCTGGAACCCACGATGATAGCGCCAGCTATGGGAGTGAGAGAGGAGCGTTAATTAGTGCTAAAGAAGGAATCAATCGGACACTGAAACTGTGGTGCACCAGCTAGTTCATTGATTACATTTCTTAGTACAGTGAAAAAGGTGTCGAATTTAGATGCAGATAATTTTACTTCTATCGAAACCCTACTTCAAACTAATTTGTTTCGGACACCGAAATAAATATCAAGTAAATTAACATTCAAATATTAACAACCTACATAACATGAGCACCCTTAATTGGCACACGCAATCGATAAAAACAACGAGAATTAAGACATTTTATGACACCCTCGGAAGCTGTAGTTCGGAAGACTGACATGTTTCATTGCTTCATTACTTGAAATAAATTAAAACACTGTACTTATCTACGTATTTTGTAGGTTTATTTTCAAACGGCAATAAGCAAATTTTCTTCTTACAGAGCGCCACCTCGACCAATAACTACAAGAACGGATCACAGTTCAGAATACAAATTTATTTCATTTTGAAGATATGAAATCAACGGAGGAAATTGCGCTGATAAGTCATACTGCAAAATCGAAGCTATGCAGGAGCATATGTTCAGACTTAAAATGCCTAGCAAATTACGGACCAGGCAATAAGTCCAGACGAAGCTATGCAGGAGCATATGTTCAGTCTTAAAATGCCTAGCAAATTACGGACCAGGCAATAAGTCCAGCAGCTATCTCAATCAATCGTCAGCTATGAAAAGATTGGGTTCCAAAGGCCGGATCCCTTGTGAATCAAGTCACGAAAAGTTCAAGAATCGGCAACAGGCCATGTCTATTCTATTCTATTCTATTCTATTCTATTCTATTCTATTCTATTCTATACTATTCTATTCTATTCTAATATAGTGGACATTGGCAAAGAGTTCCGTCGGCGCTGGGAGTAGCGTTGCTACGGTAAACAGTGACGTCTGCATGTCGATACTGCGATGACAGACACGGCACCAACGTGGCAGATGCCCACACCTTCACCACGTCACACCATCACGTCACTAGGTGCAACAGATGACGGCGGGTGATTGTGTCACTAGGTGCAACAGATGACGACGGGGCGATTATGTCACTAGGTGTAACAGATGACGGCGGGGCTGTTATGTCACTAGGTGCAACAGATGACGGCGGGGCGATTATGTCACTAGGTGTAACAGATGACGGCGGGGCTGTTATGTCACTAGGTGCAACAGNTGTATAAGAGACAGGATGACGGCGGGCGATTATGTCACTAGGTGCAACAGATGACGGCGGGATATTATGTCACTAGGTGCAACAGATGACGGCGGGCGATTATGTCACTAGGTGCAACAGATGACGGCGGGGCTATTATGTCACTAGGTGCAACAGATGACGGCGGGGCTATTATGTCACTAGGCGCAACAGATGACGGCGGGCGACCACGTAACTAGGTGCAACAGATGACGGCGGGCGACCACGTAACTAGGTGCAACAGATGACGGGAGGGGCGAACGGACCTATACTAGTTGCTGCTCAGCTTGTGGGTAGGAGGAGCTATCAACATTACTGTAGCCATTATTTCACTGTTATTCATCTCGTGCCCGCAATGAACTAGCAGAACTATTCTTATAACTACTGCACTGTCACCCAGCACGCAACAAAACATTTGTCGTCAAATGAACACTGCTACCGGTCCTGTTGGGCCAAAACGTGGCACTGCTCACGACTCCAAGACAAATTGATTATAAAAGTGAGTGATGTAGTTACTTGATGATACATCAAATTGATGTAGTCACTTGATGTTACATCAAAGTGATGAGGCCACTTGATGTTACATCAAAGTGGTGAGGCCACTCGATGTTACATCAACGTGATGAGACCACTTGATGTTACATCAAAGTGACGAGGTCACTTGATGTTACATCAAAGATACAAAAATCAAATAATACAAAATTATGTACAACCTAACAATTTTAATTGTAGAAATATTCTCCCTAAACAACATTAGAGGTTTGCTAGATCGTTAGCTTGCTTGATAACGGCAATCGAAATCCGTGGACTTTGGTACTGTACGTATGCCGCACGGTTAATAATGAAAACGTATCTTTATGTAAAAGCGTTGCTTCTAGTGTTTATTCTAATGAAGCAATCTAAAAATTGAAAGAAGAAACATGCAAATATGTCATGAAAATTACATCAATACCAGGTATTTATATGTGAATAACTGATATTTGTCAAGTCCGATTGCACTTAGCGCTATTACACCACGCTTGAACGCTGGCATGACTCACTAGCTGCAGCTACTGTCTCCCATGTTCCTCGCAATGCTGACACTGTCTGACATCTAGTGCATATAAGTCACTGGTCTGTGGAATGCGGACTCACCTTTACAAGCGTAATGCTCTTCATCGTCATTATGCGATGCTCCACTAAGTGGTCGCGATTTTGCAAAATTTTCGTCTTCGCTTCCATGTTCAAAATGTTGGTCAAAGTGCAGGTCGGCGATGTTTGTAGGTGGATTCAATTCGCCATTGTCTGGTACGACATTTTCAGACAGATTTTTAGGTGACAATTTTTCACGGACGTTCCCTGCTGCCTCAGAATCACACGTGTTGATATGCAAGTCTAGACTATCAAACTGATCCACGAGTTCATCAGCGTCTATTTCATTCAGTTTACCTGGCTGAGTTTTAGTTGTAACGGGACTATACCTGGTGCTGGTGCTGTCGCACTCAGTGTCAATCATGTTTTGCTTACAGTTGGGCTCTTCGTGATCGACAATGAAGCTATGCAAAGATTCACTAGCGACTGTGGCTCCTGGACCCGCATGACTGTTTATAACATCTTCAGAATCGATTGTGGTTTCATGTAGTGGTGCAATGAAGTCTGGATCGCTGGAGATGGTGCAATTTAGTTCGTGTGTCTCATTTTCGCTCAGACCATCCAACCCACTGCTGTTTCCTGTTTTAACGTGCTCGCTGGCGCCGAAAAATTCTTTACCTTCATCGTTATGCAGTTTATACGATTGTCTGCCTAGAGGAGACGATATTGGAGCATGAACAGACATTGCGTTACATGACTCTGGATTCTCATTACTGTTTATTAGAGTCGTCTCATTCCCAATGGCTGGCAGTGTCCGTTGCTTCATGATGAGGTTGTCTTCAGGGTCCATCATGAAGCCCGGGATGGGCACGGCTTCGTAAGGCGCCACAGTTTGACTGAGTTTAGCGCTCCTCACTGTACCAGCTGATCCCCTCAACGAGTTGATGGTTCGTCGGACTGACAAGTCACTAGGGGAGGGAACGGACCCTCTTTGCTTGAGTGCGTCGTTACTGAGCGGCACAACCTTGTTTGACTCGGTGTGAGATATGGGAGAAGCCACGTTTTCATTGCAAATCGAACCTGAAGTTGGAACTTTTACTGCTGCTTGTATATCAACGCCGGCATCAGTTCTTTCTGTGCTGCAGGGCTCTTCTACATCAGCCACAGAACTTGGGGCACACCCCATTGTTGCAGGAAAATAATATCTAATTTACAATAATCGCGGTCCAATATGTGGAGTTACATTTCCGGAATAATTATTGAGTAATCAAGCCTAGGCCATTTTTCGTCTGTATCGAGCTTTGTTTCATCAATAGAATGTTAATCATTAGCGCAAGGGTTCCATTGGCAATTTCTGATCATTATTTTAAACATACAATTAATTGATACCGAATAAATGAAAATTCAGAAGATTACAGCACCGAGAAAATAGACACGGCTAAAAAATCACTAATTCAGAGCGTGTGTTTCAATCATCTGTCAGCAAAATAGTTGATTCGTACGCGACGTCTATAGTTGGAGCAACAATAACACTAGATCGATGATTGTTGCACCCCATGGAGTCGCACTGAACCTTTCCGTATGAAGGCCGGCTTGCAAGTGCGGCCGGTGCATAGTTTGTCTCATTGTTTGGTGAGCGTCAGTGCCTGGAATGTTCAATCGTTAAGACACTTGCGGATGGAGGCGCATGACGGACGAGTGGACAGCGACTTTTTCACAGTAATAAAGTCACACGAATAGTTATTTTTTTGATAATTTTTTTCAACCGTGATCTCATGTCCAGTTAAAAGCTATAATGTAGTGTAATTTTTATTCGAGAAACAGCACGCTACGGGTAAAACAACAGAGAAATTAGTGATCATATTGCGGTAATTGAATTTTAGGCTGCTAAGCTTCAGTTTAGTTCAGAACGGAAATCTATTTTGTCTGGGACGATACACGGCGTACACTAATCAACAAGTCTGAAAATTCCGCAGTCATAACAGCGTCAGGTTTTCGGTTGATTTCGAACTGTTTTATTTTAGAAAATAAGCCTTGTGATCTCGACGAAATTTTGGTTCCAACACCCGAACCCAGCCATAATTGCCAATTTAAACCGACCCGTCAAAATTGCCTTCGTTTCATTAGCCGTATGATCAATCAACTAACGAAAATAATGCACCTAATGAAACTATGAATGGCAATGAAAGTGAATCAGGCAAAACCAGATACCGGTTCCGAGCATCTCTATGTATTTACAGCGAGCGGCGGGTCACGAAACCGTGACCCACACACAAAATTCTGGTTTCGCCACCAAAATTTTCACAGCTACCTATGAGTTTCGATCTCGCTTCGCAATTCGCTGCTTCAAACTTGGTGGTCTTAACAACAAGGCTGCATTGAGTTAAAATGAGTGCCGTCATTGATGATCCTCCAAAATATTTCGTAAAAACTAACAGAATGAAAATTGTTTATAATGAAAGCCACACCAAATTATATTTGCACGTAAGAAGTTGGCAGATGTACCCGTTGGGACCATGTGTGGACTATGTCGATGGACTATGTGGTTATTTTCTACTGTCAGTCATGCTTTTTTACTTATTATTATATTTATATATCGATGTTGCCATTATACATAACAATATCAGCGTTAAAGAATAGGCCGAGTTGGCCTGTCGCCGATTCTTCTAATGATGCTCTTGACTTCTATGATGACTTCTTGACTTCTCTGATTTGATGCTATAAGATCTGAGAACTGGTCTGTTGACCGGATCAATCCAAAAATTGGAGTTGAAGCTTAGAGCATCTGCTGAAAATCCAACATTGAATTGAATTGTTATGCTTTAATTGCTTCATTCAATGGTTGTGAGACAAAGGAATTCGATGGATGTCATTGCTTCCAAAGATATTTAGAAAAATAATGAACCATCATGTCAATATTTTTCGTAAAGTTCAGTCGAAGTGCCAACGATGCAAGCAGTGAGTTTGTTCCATACGTCGATGACTGGAAGCGATAAGTGTTGTGAGGAGGAGTTACTGCGCAGTTTTTTAGTTTATAGCCGTGGCCTTTGGTGTTGGTTCTTGTTACAAATTCTAGTAATCCTTCTGGATCTGCAGAAAACATGGGTTTACATGTATACTTCCTTATGGCCCCACGCAGACGCCGATAGCAAAGACTTATTGGCTTCATAATTGCCAACCTTCCTTCATAAGCCTTGCCCTTCAAGCATAAAACTATCATCGGTGCACGTCTTTGAACACTCTCAACTAAATTTGTATATTGTTTAATTTCGGTGACCACACGGCGTTTCCAAACTCTAGGTTTGGGTGCACGACAGCAAAAAACAACAGCTTCATCGTTCCTGCATCCAGGTACTCGTAGGAGCGTCTGATGAGTCCAAGCAGTTCATTGACTTTATCAACTCGTGTTTCTATATGCCTTTGAAATTTCAACTCCTTGTTGACAAAAAACTTCAAATCTTTTTACACTCTACAGCATTAAAACCCAGTTGCAGTGCATCAGCCTAGCCAACTATCAAGATCATCTGGTAATAATTGTCCTTTATTCGACGCATCCATAACTGTATTACAAACTTTTGTGTCGTCATCATATTAGCACACGCTTGCAACTGCTTCCGGCAGTTCCTTTATAAACACAACGAATAGAACTGGCCCGAAAACGCTTCCCTGAGGCACGCCGCTGTGCACTTATGCCCATTCTGAAAAATTCCGTTAATACTGACCAGCCGACGCCAACCTAGAAGAAAATTTCTAATCCATTGAAGTACATTTCTCTCTATTCCCATGTTCCACATGTAACAGCTGTTCATGCGGAACACTGTAAACTTTTTTTTGGCAAAATCGAGATGCACTGCATCCACTGCCTCGCCTTCGTCCAGCAGGCAAATCCAAAATCATTCAAAGTAGACAAGATGTTAGTGGCGCAAGATCTGCCGGCTTATGAAGCCGTGTTGACAGTCTGATAGGATATGGTTAACTGTCAAGTGATCAGTCATCCTATCTTGCACTACAGATTCCATAGTCCTACAAACAACACTTGAAAGACTAATAGGACGATAGCTACCGGGGTCACGCTTTTTGAACAATATCACTTTTTTTAACAAAAGTATCACCCTTGCTTCTTTCCAATTGGCCTACAATGTCTGTTCGTTCAAGGTCTTATGAAAAATACAGTCATAGGGCCGACCAAAACAGTTGCTGATTTTTTTAGTAATCTAAGATGGAAACCGTCTGGTCCACATGATTTGTTAGGGTTCCGAGAGACCAAGCGCTCGAGAACCTCTTCGCGTATATAAAAAATTGTTCAATTCGAGCACACTGGGCGTTCCTAAATAGCTGAAATACTGTTAAAGTCAATTGCTAAAGAACTGATGAAGTACGTTAGCCTTGTCCTCGTCCAAGGATTTCTTCAGCTGATCTATTTTTGATGAGGCCTTGCACTTTAAACTTAAACTTTAACTAACATTTTTTCCAATTTGTCTACTGTTCATCAAGTTTGTACAAATACCAAATATATTTCATTATGTTATAACAGTGCAATGACAAAAATACTGTCATAGGTATTATATTTTCTGCTGCCATAGTGGATTTAGGTTAAAAATAAATAATTAGGGTAAAGTTTTGTTCACAGACAAGTCCAAAGTTCCGAACGCGACGCCGCAGGTAAACAACTTCAATGAACGTGTTGGCACGTTAGAGCTGGAGATGTCTGAAGACGGCACAAACAATGATCCAAAAGCAGATTCAGTGGGCCTCTTTCTCAGAGCCATGGGTAAGTTCATCATTATCTACGTTTAAATATTTAATCACTTGAAATCACCAATTTAGCGTCGCACTGCACTCAGTGCTTTGAAGTTTGTTATAGTAGTAGTAGGGCAGCTTGAAAGTTGAAGCGCGCTTGAACGACGGTATCAATTCCGATTTAAAAAAATTGTGCATAATTGAAATTTTAAACATTGAGAAAATTAGTTCGCAAATGCCATTGAAAACCATTTTTTTCAATGGTGATTCACTGATGTTCCAATAATTTAGGTAATATTTGATGTGATTTTTATGAAGGAAGCTATTTGAGCAGGCTATTGAGCAATTAAAAGTGAATTTAGTAAAGTCTTTAGGCCTAGAAGGAGAATTTGGCATCAGATGATTGAAATTAGAAATTGAAAAGCAGAGAAATGTCCACAAAAGGTCATCATATCTATAAAGAAAATGTTTTGTAGTAATGTTTTCTAGCTCCATTCCATTGTCAGTTTAAACATTCAGTAAAATATTGCAAAGAGAATGGTGAAAATTCATTGAACTAAAGAATAAATCATTTTCAATTTTTGACTCAAAAAAGGGCTTAAACTTTGTCTATTTTAATAATTTTTCAAGTTTTACTCAAGCTTTTCTATGGATACTTTTTTGAAGTCATAATTTCATGATTTTTTTTTTAAATCTGTATTTTATGTCTTGAAATGTAAAAAATATAGATAATAAAAATCAATAATTTTTCTAACTTGGTGAAAAGTAGATTTATATATTTGTTCTCTTTTGAAAGGACCATTTACCTAATAAACTTTTACAAATTATTTTCAATTTAAATTAAACAATTAACCCATAAAATGATGAAATTAATAACATTTGAAAAGCCAATAAATTATCACATAAACAAATTTTCTGTTGAAAATATTTTCTATATATGAATTTTACATTAACATAAGGTACTTTTGCAGTTGATCGTGAGCCTGGGAAGCGGAAAGTGAAGGCGTCTAAAGCTGCCCTCATAGACCTTGCTCTCCTGGACATGGGCGATAGCAGCGATGATAGTGACTTCAACGTTGATGAAGCAAAGCTCAATGACGATGATGACATCTCCATCAATAGTGATCCTGATGCTGATGATGGCAGTAGCTCTGATGATGAAGATGAGGATGGCAGCAATTCTGATGTTGAAAATGCAATGCTGCCTGAAGATGCACAGCCATCAACAAATGGTCTCAGCATGCAAAAGTTGCTGGAAAGTGCACAGAAGAAACAGAAGATTGATGGCCACAAAGTTTGTTTGCTAGAGCTTATTGTAGAAATAACTTACAAAATGAATCTCCCCATGATCATTTTTTGTCAACCATTCCAATTTAGTTTTCTGATAGGATTAGACTTTTCTTATTTTTTTCAACTTTTACTGGTGGTAGTGTGTGTATTGCAATTTATAAGATAACCAATTTATTCTTTTAAATTTTGTTTAATATCCATGTGCTTACCATTTCAAGATTGGTTAATTAGAGATTTAGCCTGTCTCACTAAGTAATTATTCAGGAACAAATGTGTTTTACAAACTAATCTAAGTGGTTGTTCAAGGCACATAAACCTCTTTTTATCCATTGATAAAAATGTTCAAAAAAATTAACTTATGTTGTCATGCCTTCTATATACAAATGATGATTAATGATAGATATTAAACTAGAGATAAAGAATTTTTTAATTGTGTAACTTGTATGTTTTGTATTCGGCAGATTCTCGTGTGTGCTGTTTGTCTTGGAGACAACTCAGATGATGCTAATGAAATTGTCACCTGCGATGGTTGGTGTCATGTCAGCGTGCATGAGGGATGCTATGGTGTCAGTGATACAGTGTCAGTGTCATCCACAGTGTCATCATGTTCCACTGAACCCTGGTTCTGTGACGCCTGCAAAGCTGGCGTTCGTAACCCACCTTGTGAGCTCTGTCCAAATCTTGGTCAGTAACACTTTTTGCATATTTGGTCTGTTGTGAAAAATGTTCCCAAAAGAACAATTCCTATTTTGGTTTGTGTTAGATGAAAGCCTTGGAAGGCTTATTTAAATTTTCTAGGTGTTTTTTATAACTCACTATTGAATTACCGGTACTTCATAATTGTCCATATTATATATTTATCGAGTATAACCTGGTTAGAAATCGATTATACTACATTGTTCATATTTAATCAATTTTACAGGACACAGCATTTTTAAAGAAACAGAAATGGGCCGCTGGGTGCATCTTGTCTGTGCGCTCTACGTTCCTGGTGTGGCTTTTAGTGAGGTAAGCTAACTTTCTCTCCATGATACTGAGCCAACTGTGACATCATGACATGATGTAACTTTAGGTAAAGATGTTTTTTTTTTGTTTGATGCATATGTTTTTATGCAAATATTAAAACATCTAAAGTACATATTTGTATTTCAGGTGGATAAGCTCTCTTTCCCGACGTTATTTGAGATGGCCTACAGCCGCTGGGGCAGCAAAGTTTGCTCTCTGTGTGAGGATATTCGTTATGCCAAGACAGGCGTTTGCATAGGCTGTGATGCAGGCATGTGCCGTTCATATTTCCATGTGACGTGTGCACAACGGGAGGGCCTTTTATCAGAAGTAAACCATGGAGAAGCAGATCAAGCGGATCCTTACTATGCTCACTGCAAGTTACACACAGACAAAGAGCTCATGAAGCGCCGCAAGCGCAACTGGCTCACGCTCCAGCTTCATGTCAAGCACACCGATAGTGCCGTCATCAGCGACAAAGATCAAAGCCGACTGGACCGGAAGCTTGTGAAGTATAGGGAGAAGTACGACCAGGTGAAAGCAGCTCGACCTACACCGTGGTTCCCTACACAAAAGATGCCGCGATCCATCAGCACCTGCGCCAGTCTCTTCAGGACGCTGCTGCACAAAACGCAACTCATGGGGTTGCCCACTGAGACGCACGAGGCGGAAGTTAATGCAGTTGGGGATATTAGGAAAAAGTGGCACGTACCTCCGGCCTTCTCAGTTGAATTCACAAGCTATTATGTCGACAGGGGCCGCAGGCTGAAAGAGATGAAATCAAAACTGGAGCAGCTGCTTGCTGAGAATGCAAAGCTTTCAGAAGATGACAGGAAAATTAGTGAACTCCTTGCTGAAGCAGAGCGAGAAAATAAAGCTGAAAACGAACTAAAGGACTCGCTTCTCGCTAAAAGTTTGGAGCTTCACAATATATTGAAAGGCCTTGCCGGCCGCCCACTGCCCCTACCTCCAGTGGTAGCCGCCATTCACAACTCATTGACGGCAGTGCCGCCGCCTGAGCCGCCAGTCAATAACCAGCCTGGCCTGGGAGGAGGCAGGGAGACAAGGAGGCTCATCACTAAAGCTGCTGCCAAGATGATGTCTGATCCTCTACCGTCTAATATGAGTACGCTTTTTACCTGGCAACTGATTTACAACTTTAAAGGGAATTTTTTTCCATATTTTCCTTCATTGCCTTTTTGTTAAACTCTTTGTGTAGCAATTGCTTCTCTCATTTCTATATGATCATTTGTTTACAATATTTCTTTATTTTGGAACACAAAGTGGATCCATTCTTACGTGACCTCCAATGAAATTACATGACCAAAGATAGTGTGATGACCGAATCAATGATTGCAGTTTGATAATTGCTTAATTTATATTATAAATATCATAAACTGTTATTTTGAATATTTTTGTAGGCGGAGTGTTAGGGCCGAGAATAGGGAGCACCATTCCCGAACGCCAGGCTCCGGCTGACGTGATGATGACAGCGTCAACGCCAGCTGCACCTCCCGCGTCTGCGGGGGAGATCGTCCCCTCACTGACTCCTAAAGACCCGAATCTTGATACGCCATCCACGCCTCCTGCCAAAGCATCTAATTCTCGTGTAATTATCAGGGCACTCAATGGGCTTAGATGTGGAAGGACTCAATAGGCTTGGATGTTGAAGGACTAAAAAGGCTGAGATGTTAAAAGACTCAATAGGCTTAGATGTTAAATGACTCAATAGGCTTGGATGTTAAAGGACTCGATAGGCTTGGATGTTAAAGGACTGATGTTAAAGGACTAAATAGGCTGAGATGTTAAAAGACTCAATAGGCTTAGATGTTAAATGACTCAATAGGCTTGGATGTTAAAAGACTCAATAGGCTTAGATGTTAAATGACTCAATAGGCTTAGATGTTAAAGGACTCGATAGGCTTAGATGTTAAAGGACTCAATAGGCTGCGATGTTAAAGGACTCAATAGGCTGAGATGTTAAAGGACTTTATCTGGAGTCAACTGTTTCTTGCCAATTTGTATTATTAGTTTTGTCCAATTGTACCATGTTTTGTGTCAAACGTTTTGTTTTTCTTTGTTGATTCCATATGCCAGCCACGTTTCATGAAGAGCTAACATTATTTACTGTCCACACAGGACAGAGAGACGCACACGTGCAGCGTGTGTCTGCAAACAAATGACCAGCACCTGCAGATCTTATGCGACACTTGCGCCCTCTACTACCATCTCTGCTGCCTCGACCCGCCCCTCTCTAGGATGCCAAAGAAAACTAAACAAATGGGATGGTAAACCCCGCATTTTTTTTTCGTCCATTGCAATCTCTATTGCCATTTTTAAATCTCTATTCTAGTACTAGCACAGCGAGTGGCCAACAACAGTCTCTGATGTCAATTACTATTTTCATCATAAGCTCGGTCGCTTTCTGCATGGATTGGAGAAATTGATCTCAAATACTTCATCAGTATCCTATTTGCCTCCTAATATTGCTAACTTATCACTATTTTAATTTTATTTTTTTTTTTGTTATTTTGGTCGAAAGAATTTTATACATTTAATTGTTAGCCATGCTGTGCTTCACACAAAATTTCTGACTCAATTAATCTTTTTCAATTGAAATTACAACTTCTCATTCTCTAAACGAGACATAGTAGCATGATCATTGCTGCCCACCTTGCATATATTTCTCAATTTGTATGCTTGGTAATGACTATTAATACGTGTTCTGTATGCAGGCAATGTTCAGACTGCTGTCGCACCTCAGACTCGGAAAAGCTGCCTGAAGTTGACACAAATGCGCCCCGACAGCTTCGCAGGATCATCAAAGAGCCTGCCAAGTTCTCGCCCTCCGTCACATCTGAGCAGAAGGTACCTCAGTTCTACTTCATAAACGTGTATTTTACTTATGAGCGCAGTTGATATTATTCAATACAATTTTCACACGAGTACTAAATACTTGTGATGTTACATGGGATTTCTTTGGGCTCGCTATCTTGAAGTTTGATCACATTCTCCCCTCCCGTCTTTACTCTGAAAATTTAGCGTGTTCATAACTAGGATCTCGCGTCCACTGTATTTGTTGATTCTAAGTATTTGCTTTATTACCCAGAAAATATCCTGTTATTTAGTGACAATCATTTTGGAGAATTATATTTTATTTAATATAGTTAATGAAGTTCACAAGTCAAAATGATGATTTTGGCTCTTGATTTAAATCCTTCGGCGTGTATTCATTTATTATTATTTTCATTTTCATAGTATATTTTTTATTATTTATATTGAATATTCAAACAGCATGACGTCTCAAAAGTACAGTTTTATGTATTGCTCTGTCAGACACTGGACCGCTCCCCCCCTCCTTGCTCCTCCCCTGTCCCCGAGCCAGCGTCGAGCACCAAGAACAAAGCTTGTGGCAGCGCCATCACGACGCCGGTGAAGCGACGCCGTAGCAACGATGGTGCCAAGCGAACGTCGACGTCGTCAATGAAGCGTGCTAGGAAGACGATAGAGAACGTTATCAGTGACGTCACCAAGGATATTATCAGAGATGAGAAACTTAAACAGGATAAAGCGACACCAATATCTCCTCTAGGGTCACCTGGTAGCAGAACACGCAGGGGGCAACACGGGCCTACTGATCAAAAGAAAATATTGCATGATTTACCTACGCTTCAGAATACAGACCCTTCCGCTTCTGATGCGAGTCAAAGCAACTTGACCAGTGCGAAGAAAGACCATATTGATGGTAGTTCTATAAACGATACCAAAGACAGCAGTAAGTGCCAAACTTCGTGTGCCGAACCTAAAACAACAAACCTGACTCAGCCGTGTGGTACAGTGACAAAAAGTATAACTCCATCTGACAATACTGCATCGGGTGTACCCTTATCGCTTCCTGATCCAAACAAGTCTTGTGTATCGTCGTCATCCAGTACTTCTAATAATTCATCAACTTCATTAGCTTCTTCCTCATCATCTGTTTCTATTTATTCTCCGGCCCCTACTGTGGTCTTGTCGTCTTTATCCACACCCGTATCTGCAATACCTACCTCCGTTTTACCCACGACATCCCCTTCATCCGTGTCAGCGTTGAGTGTCAGCTCTCCATCCACAGTCACGCCCGCGTTATCTGTCTGCTCGCCGTCCCCGTCTATACTCGACATCAGCGCTGACACGTTACCGTCTGCTCTGCACTCACCTGTTGCTGATTCTGCCCCAAGCCACGAGGAAGACGTGTCTGCCTCCAGTCCCAGGCATGATTATTTTAGTCTGTTTCAATGGGCTCATTAAATTCGGTTCAATAACTAACTTAAAAGAAATGTTTAGCCTCTCATTTCTTGACTAAACTAAAGCTTAGAGTACTTGGCCTTAGCCTGCATTAAGTCTGTTAAGAAACTGCTCTCATATTTTCAGCATTTCAATGAATATTTCAATGTTCATGTGTAGATCGTGATCAAGTGACGAAAATTATCTGCCGCATTAGTTATCGCATTTATGTGTGCCTCTCACAGTCGCACTCCTTCACTCGGCCCTGTCACCATATTATTGCAAGTCGCAAACTCATGCTGCTTCAAAAGTAATATATGTGTTTTGAACTTGATCTGCGGCGAAAATTGTCCAAAGGCAATCAATTGTGCTTTGTTGTTTTATTTGGCATATCTTTATGATGTGTATTTATTTTTAGAGATTCATTTGTAATCTAGACTTGTGCATAATCGGAATATCTAATTTCAGGAAAGAAAAGCGACACAGAGATGGATCCAAGAAAAAGAAGAAGGAGAAGGAGCGAGATAAAGAGAAGAGCGGTGAGAAGCGTCGCAAGAAGCACCACCACTCGTACTGGCAGAGCAACCAGACGTCGGAGATGCTAGCTCCTCTGCGACTCAAGGTTGTTACTCTTCATTTAGCCTTAGTTTAACTTCTATACTTCTAAATTATCTTTTTCTGTATATTATTTATAAGGTGGATTAAAACTGAAAATTAATCTGTCCAAAACTCTGTCAAGGATTGCTTTGTTGGCTGCCACTCAGTCTGAAAGTACGGAAGTTTTATTTTGGGTTGTTAGTCTTGAAACTAAAGGATTTTTGTCCTTTCCCCAAGTTCTCTGAATCCGGAGATTTTTCAATGGGTTTCAAATATACTAATTATTTGGTAGCCTAAATTTTCTTTCTCTTTCTGAAATTTTTTTTTGTTCACTAGGTGGTTAATGTTGGCTAATTTTAAGTGGAATTTACAAAAAAAAAATCAGAAGTATCTTTTAGTAAATTGAGACGTTTTCATCCGTGAAGTTGATATTTCAGTGTCACTCTTGTTGTGAGTTTGTGCTGAATCGAAGTTTTTTCCGAGTGTTGAGACAGCTTCAGAGAATTAACTACTGATAAAAAGATCAACGTAAGTCTATATACACAAAAACTAACATACTCAACTCAGCATTGCTGACTAATGATATGCAGTTGTAATGATAAAATGTAGTTCAAGGGCAAATAACTAGATTACTTCAGTTATAAATTTAATTGAGAGTTAGGGAGTTGAGAAGGCTACTGGAATGTGGGTTAAAATGGTGTAGTGTGTGGCACGATTGTTCTCGAGACCAAGCGTTAGAAATTCCATCTCTCGGGGAATCGATCAGTCTGGGATTCCATCAGTCCAGATTGCGTGATGGCGGCGTATATAAGGACCCTAAAACTCGCGCCGAAGGTTGTTACGTCAAGTACGGTCTGCTGCTGTCGTGATGGCCCGCGGCCGGGTGTCCGTCCGCTAGCCCGTTTCCGAACAGTACCAATCGCAATAAATTCACGTTCATTGATACAGCTACGATCCCTGTAAGAGAATCTACAAATGAAGACCAGGGACTATACTTTCAAAAAAAGTTAAGAGGTCGTAAGTTCATCAGCCAATCATTGACGGCCTTTCAAGCAAAATTCACCAATCATAGACAAGAAAATAGAGCGTAAGTACTTACGTTCACTTAGCTAAGGTTGTTCGCCGAAGGTTGTTCTCTCGCGCCGAAGGTTGTTCTGTCATGATGGCCCGCGGCCGGGTGGCCGTCCGCTAGCCCGTTTCCGAACAGTACCAATCGCAATAAATTCACGTTCATTGATACAGCTACGATCCCTGTAAGAGAATCTACAAATGAAGACCAGGGACTATACTTTCAAAAAAAGTTAAGAGGTCGTAAGTTCATCAGCCAATCATTGACGGCCTTTCAAGCAAAATTCACCAATCATAGACAAGAAAATAGAGCGTAAGTACTTACGTTCACTTAGCGAGTTTTGAAAGTATGGCCCCAGGTTTTCGCTACATTCCTGTACGGCCGGGGTCAAAGCAATGACCGCGTTGGCAGTTATTTAAGACAACCCGAGAGGCAACCAGACTATCAGCGGTTAAAAGCCGGAAACCCATTCAAGTAACGTCGACTATACGGTCGCACTTATCAGCAGCAAGTCTGAAATTTGTGACAAGTAATCTAATTATTCGTTTTTGAACTACGTTCTGTACACACAGCCTCTGTTTTTGAGTGAAATTCTGATGCTGAACCTTGCATGATGAGAATGTTGTACAGCCCGATACACTTTCTCATTAGGGCTGTTTTTATGCGCTAACTTTTAATTATAAATTCCCGAGTTACATTATTTCCTTCAAAATATAGATTATTTTTTCCATTATAAACTTGTCCTGTTAGAGTTTATAGGTAATCTTCGCATAATAACAGAACATTCATAATTCGTACCACTACATTCTTTGACATAATGTAATGCAAAATATTCCCAATTAGTAAAACTTTGACAGGTTTGATTATTGAAGCCTACTTTGTTTTCACGGTTATATATGGCCTGATGTTGATAATTATCCCATTACATCAATCATGAAATGAACCAGGCAGTCTGCATACATGCGACTGCCAATATACCAGATCTGACTACTGCTGCCCCGCCCTGTAGAGTTGATACCATCAATCTCTTCTAATGGTCTACTCATGAATTGTTATCCTGCTCTGGTCTAAAGTAAGTTATATATTATGTGGCTTCTGTTAAGTTAACAAATGGAATTATGCAAGTTCAACCACAATGTTCCAGATCAAACCGCTGCCTCCGCGTCCCAGCGAGGGTGTCACCCCTGACCCCCCCTCGTGCACCATCATAGAAATCAACGCCTCCTCCTCCACCGCTAACGTCTTGCTCCCCTCTTCGTCCTCTTCAAGTCTTGATGACGCCTGTGCTGCCTCAACCGGTTAGAAAAATGCCGTCTAATTCCGAAATATTTTGGTTCCGTGGATTATACGAAATGTCTACAGCGTCGTAAATATTTCAGCAGTCGTGGCATCAACACTTGATTTTAGTATAATTGTCTTATCTAATCAATAATATTTCAGTGATCCGTTAATAATTTCAGTGTGATCAATTATATTTCAGTTTTAGTTCCGTGGATTATACAAAATTTCTACGGTCTCAGTAACATTTCAGCAGTCGAGGCATTGACACTTGTGATTTTAGTATAATTGTCTTATGTAATCAATAATATTTCAGTGATCCGTTAATAATTTCAGTGTGATCAATTATATTTCAGTTCTGGTTCCGTGGATTATACAAAATTTCTACAGCCTCAGTAATATTTCAGCAGTCGTGGCATTGACACTTTTGATTTTAGTATAATTGTCATATGTAATTAATAATATTTCAGTGACCCTGCCATGGCTCCTGTTGTTCACAGTACCATTATTTACAGTGGGCTGCGCACCGGCAAGTGCCACGTCCCACGCAAGCGAGAGCAGCAACAGTAGCAGTGAGAGCAGCAGTCGGGTGTCTCCTCCTCCTTCTGGCTACCCAAACCTTCCTCCTGGGTACACCCTTACCCAACCCATGCTACAGCGTCCTTCATCTGATAAAACTTCTGCATCTCCAACCACTGCGGTTTGTTTTCTTTTCAATCTCAAAACTTGCTCGTTGATTATCTTGCAGTAAAATAGGCATTGGCTGTTATTCTATGCACCACAAAAGCATCATTGCCATGGTGAGACGCTTGGTCTGCTCGTGCAACATTGTATTGGAGTGGTCTTTGTTTTACAAGCCACCTTGCTGCATGTTTACCTCCAACCATCTTGGTTTAACTCCTCTTGAAGTGCAAGTACTGATGATCCATGCTTGTCTAATGACTGGGTTTTATGCAAGAAGATTATGCGCGGTCATCAATTCTTTCGATTTTAACTTCAACAACTTTGGTCACAGTAGTGATTAATTTAACTCTACAAAGCACACAAAAAGTATGATTTGAGCTCTTCTGATTTATTACCAGTTCTGCATTAACAGGCACTAGTAAGTGGAATTTTCCTCTGCTGATTGCTGAATCCTCTGCTGATTTGCTTCCGCAAATTTTATTACGGTTTTGATATTAGTGAGTTGTAGAGCAGGAACAGGTTTTGTTGACGAGCGTAGAATACTTTGTTACATTTTTGTTGTTTCTGTCAATTTGGCGAGAAGACTTGAATGAATTAAAAGTTCGAATATAAGGTTTATGTGAATTTATTTGCTACTGTGAAGGGTGATGCGTGCTCTCGTCGTAAGAGCGACGGCGGCAGCGCTGGGTGCAGCCAGCAGTTCAGCAAGTGCGACGTTTGTGGCGAGACCGGCGGGGTAACAAATACGGTCAGGTTAGTCTTCACTGCTCCTAATGTCTTCTTCAACTTAGAACTTTAATTCAATGTAAATGCTGACTTGGTTATTTGATGTTGTGTCGTTGTATTGAACTATCTTGAGATATGGAAGAGCGTCATACTGACTAAGAAGTTGGCTTGGTTTATTGACTGGATCGAGGTTATGCATGTTTGATGATTGAATTTGCGACATTGGTTAGTGTGAATTATTCCACTGTGTTCTAGTTTATCGTTTGGAAAATTTCTTACCTTCTTAAGCAGAAGAAGGAAAATTATTATAATAAAGCATACGACTCATGTTTACTGCTATCCCGCAGTTGCGACGAATGTCACAAGGCATACCACTTCAACTGCCTTGAACCTCCCCTGAAGAAAACCCCCAAGCGTCGTGGTTACTCGTGGTACTGCGAAGACTGTGAGCCTTCCAAGTAACGCTCGTCGGCACAAAGCTCTCATTGCAGCCGGTAGACTGGCTACGTCATCAGCCTTGAATCAAGCAAGATATCTTCCAATGAACATTTTTACGCCGTTTAGTGTTTGTATTAATTGATCTGGGAGCTTATCTTTTTGAACGGATCAAGGCGATGTTGGTCGGCTGCAACTCTTGACTTTACTTTTAATTATGCCATGTCACAAATCTCAAGAGTGGTTGTGATATTGAGTTAAATAATTTGGTGGCCAAGTTTAGCATAAGATAGTCCGTATTTTGGCGAGAACATGATAGGTTAAAATCGACGCTCAACAGTAAAATACTTGAATATAACTATTATTTACTAGTCTTCTTTCTTGACGATTTGATTTGGACTTTATTTATAGTTTAAAACTTCTTCCTTTGTTGCTTTGTTCCATAGCTCCAATGCACGCGTACTTTTAAAGGAACTAGTTACAAATTGATGACCAATTTCCGACATCAGTAATTATACAGATGCTTATGCTTTTAATTATATAGCTCGTTCCAGTGTAAATTTTTATTTAAATGATTGAGTTTGCCGACGATATTTTTTAGCGCGGCAGCGCCCAACGTTTCACTGTTTTAATGCATTCATCTGCTGTCTTTAGCTGGCAAACTACTACGATACTGTTAATTGTCCCTGCAAGTGGTGGGTGCGACAGTTTTGCCCGTGTGTTTCCCAGGAGACTACGCTCATGTTTAGTTCAATTTATATCTGTGATATGTACGTTCTTAGGTTTTGACTCAAATTGGTATAGGCAGGTCACTGAAGACCCGTGCCATTCGTAGGCAGTTTACTGACCTGACTGAGCTCTTACTTGTTCAATAATTTAAACGGCTTCTCCTCTCCTTATCTGTACTTAGAGTTGATAAATGTAAATTTTTTGTTACGTATTATTTGTATAATAGTTAAGCTCTGAGGTCGAATCTCTGTATGAAAAAATTTAGCTCCTAGCTATCGCGCCAACAAAAATTATAATTTGTTACTTTCTCGCCATCAAAAAAGAATTTTAAGTTTTAGCTTGTATTGTCTTTAATATCTCAGAATGTCATTTCTATCTGGCGAATAGTCTGCGCTACATCTCAGCAACTATCAAGGTACTCTGGCAGCGTATCATGAGAGCCATGCTAACAAAGCAACGTTTGTTCACTCTACGAGACTACCTCTGAAATCTTGTTCTTATTCGTAATTTTAATTACTTGAAAACTCTCTCTCTTCTTTCTTGCTGTCTTCCCTGAATATATTTAGTTCCATAATGATGACACAACCGCTGAAAATTTAAGAAGCTTTGAAGCAACTTGATAATTTTTCAGGGCACGCCTCTGAAGTTATCGATTTATTTGGATTTTAATTAAATTTGTTTATACCTCTCCTGCTTTTTTTCATACATAACCAATTATTCTTGCGTGTTAACTGTGTTGTGTGGCAAAAACAGTTTAATTTACATAAATTTTGAAGAGAATCATTGCTCCTCTGAGCGTATCCAAGCTACGCTGAGAACCTTACCAGCTCTATTGGCCAGTTCTATTTGCGTATAATCGTATATAAATTAATTTTTTCTGTCAAATTCTGGATGAAGATTCCATTTCTATTTTCGTTCGCCGTTGCAGGGAGCAGTGCCAGTATATGTACCTATCACTTGAACCAAAATGTCGCGCTGACGGGAAGATTTAGAACTTAGGTTAAAACATTCCTAATTTATTGCGCCTGCCTTGCGAATTTTTGCTGATTATTCATTCAAGTTATATTGCGTTTTACATAGGATAGTTTTTTAGTTACATAGTTTTTTATATACATAGGATTGATGATAGGGAGCAACAGTTTCTCGAGTCCTCATCCATTTGACCATTTCCGATAAGATGGTTGGTTACTTTTCATTGACAATTCTGAATTTTAGTACATCTGCGTAATGATTTTAGGGCATTCGTAAAATTACTTTTTTAGCACATTTTCTCATTTATTGAGAAAAAGGCCCTATTGTGCTCGCCATGTCCGTCTGTCTGCCTGTCCGTCCGTGACTTCCCGTTTTTGTCGACGGGAAAATGCGCTCTCTGCCACTCACTGCAGTGAGTACTGAGTTATATTTTTTTTACAATGCACACTGTGACCATCAAACTCGAAGGCTAAAGCTATTACGATTTTTTTTCCAGTGCACCAGTCCGACACATTCGCGCACAGTTTTAACGTCGCTCAACGGTTTTTTTTTCATTGCACTCTGTTACCATTTTTAAATCATTTTTTATCGTATGTATTACATTTCTGTCTGTGTTTGACTAATACGTATTTGGTTTCGGGTCGACTATATTTAAATCTAATTATATCGCAAAAACCAATACGGCAGGTTCCCAGCAAGTCTACGAAGAGAACAGGTCGTTCTGCTGCATGCTAGTTGATTTCGGTTGAACTTGATTGTGTAAATAGTATTCATGTTTGAGCTATAAAGTATTAGTTCATTCATGATAGCATCAATCCTTTGAATGAAACTTTATGAATAGAATGAAGGAATATGGAATTTATGGTTAAAAAATTTTGAGCTACGAAGATAAGCAAACGGCGAAAAATTGCGACCTCATTCAAGCAATGTTGAATGTTGAATCGATTTTTTTTAGTTCACATTGATGATCCGTGCTCATGGTTGAATTAATACACAACCATGATCCGTACTGCTGTTGCGATACCTCTGAGCTCTGGAAAAGTAGACAGGAAGGTACCACAAACCACACCTCAGGATATACGATCCTGTACAAAAAATTTTTATTGTAGGAAATTTTTGTCCGGGACAAGCATTCAGTGCGCTTGGTCTCTCTGTTGCACTGAATTCCTTTGTCTCGCAAGCATCGAAAGAAGCAATTGAAGCATAACAATTAAATTCAAGGAATGATTATATAAGAATAAGTAACAATCTTGTGGTTCTTCTTCGTTGTTCTTGATTGGCCGTGATTTTTCTAACTACTTCTTGAAAGTTATTCCTTGATTAAAATATTCTTGCCTTCTTGCCGTTAGATTGTTGGCTCATAAGAAAAGCGTGGTCTGAGGTGTCAATTTCTTGACTTGACTGCTGGAGCTTTTTCGAAATAGTTGCAATTGCAGCAGGAAATGTCAAATAATAATAGCGGTTTCAGCGTTTATTAGGCCGTAGGCCTGTCGCCGATTCTTAACATCGCAGAACATTCACAGCTCGCTGCGGTCTCGAACTCGCAACTCACTGCTACAATTCTGCTTCGCTTAACCGCCTGGCCTCCTTGCCGATTCTGACCAGAAACTGGCGCACAGAGCTGGGATCGAACCCGCGTCTCTCTGCGCCAATCTTGGTACTCTGAACTGTAACCACTGGGCCACCCCGGGATAACTTCAAGGGATAACTTCGAATTATACCCGAATCACAACATTGATTCTTGAACGGAATCATTTTTTTCCGCCTTTGTTTTTAATTCTTACTCGATATTTTAACAAATAAATTATCATTTTTGTATTCAATGCATCCAATTTCACTCCTGGGTTTAATGCCTATTTTATAATAAGAATAACACTTCTACGCCTAGTGTTTTTAGTCTGCCTAGTGTTTTTTTCGCTGGTCTCCCGGAAACTATATAAATTTCAAAACATTTTGGTCCTTTGGCAAATTTTATCACTAATTTTGCAAGTTTTATTAAACACCAAACTTACAGCAGGCAACAGTATGATATTTTCGTTAAAGAGCTGGGAACCAGCCGTGTAATAAATTTATGATTCAATAAGGTCTGGGCGATAGAAATGAATATCATCTATCCAAAACGAAATGCGGTACTAATAGATGTTTAACAAATTTTAACTGAAATACAAACACAAAAAACTGTTTATACTGTTAACAGAGTGCAATAAAAGTATACTGGTGTGATATGGCTCCAGAATTTTGCGCACCGAATCATTGGTGTAAGATTTTGCTTACCAACATACAATGAAGTGTCAACTCGAAAATTTGTATTCTGTTAGTAGATTTTTATATGATAGAAGACACGATAAAGGTACTAATTGGAATATTTTCTCGTCTCTATCGCATAACTACAGTGAGACTTCATTTCGTTGTAATTTTAGAGTTTGTTTAATTCAATTCGTGTTAGATATTTTGAGAGTCTAATATTTTTTGTGAGCTCTAAATTTTCGAGTGCAACGCATTTTCGTAGATCGTTTACCGCCAGCAACTCTTCTTTCGAATCGAAATAGATTTTCACGATATCGAAATTTAACATTGAAAGCGACGATGGTTAATTCGATGGTCAACTTTTGGTGAGCGTTGAAGGTTTGAGTGAAATAAAGGAAATAAGTAGTGTAAATCAGTTTTGCATCAGTTCAGATTAGTGTAAATTAGTTTTGCAGCGGTTTTTATTTTTGGCGACTAACTAATTATTATATTAGGATCTTTTGGGGTCAGATTAAGCAGAAGAATTAAAGTTGTTGCGAACTGAGGTCATGTAGATCCTGCATAGCAATCCAAGATTTAACAACTGCAGTACTATTGGAACTGATCGACGACACCTCTCACGTACATTTGCAGTATTTAAAATGCTCCTTCTCCATACTACACTCTTTGCTCTTAACCACTCAATATTAAGATCAAAATTTAATGATTTATGCATTCCGAAACTGCTAACAATTCTTGTTTCCCGGTGTAAGAAAAATTATTTGCAAGAAATCATAATTTCTGCTCACTGTTTTTTATTTCTGGTGACTTTCATTTAAAATGAATACAAATGAACTAAACGCGTACAGATATGATAACAACTGTTTATAACACGTTTATATAAAAACTGTTCATACATATTCCTTACTGTTTTTTGGTCTTTTAAATTCTAACAATAAATGTTTACAAGCTCTTAATTAAGACGTATTAGCTAATCTACTCAAAAGGGAGTTATCTCCATCCATAAGCCTGATAAGGGAATATCTTTAAAGCTATTTGTTGTTTTAATATTTCTTTTAATAAAAAATTCAGGCTACAACTTTTATACGTCTCGGACAAATTTACGGCCGGACCCGCGGCCGGTCTCGCGGCCGCCGGACTACATACATAGAAAAAACCTAGCCAATCAATGAAAACCTCGCAGGTTAGGTCCAGTTAGGAACAAGTTCCATTAAAAACTCAAAAAACCTAGAGAAACCCATAAAAACACCAAGAAAACCTTTCGGCCGCGAAACCGGCCGCGGGTCCGGCCGTGAATTTATCCGAGACCTCAACTTTATGCATTTTCTAGAAATTCCGTGGTTTCGTTATGCGTGCGAAGAAGCAGTCGGCAGCTTACTGTTGAACGCGTCTAAGTTACGGTCCGGACATTCCGGAGTCTCGTTTGAACTGTGATAGAATAGAATAGAATAGAATAGAATAGAATAGAATAGAATAGAATAGAATAGAATAGAATAGAATAGAATAGAATAGAATAGAATAGAATAGAATAGAATAGAAGTGTCGGCGTTGAAGAAATAGGCCCATGGCCTGTTGCCGATTCTTGAACTTTTCGTGACGTGATTCACAAGGGATCCGGCCTTTGGAACCCGATCTTTCCATAGCTGACGATTGATTGAGATAGCTGCTGAACTTATTGCCTGATCCGTAATTTGCTAATGCTAGGCATTTTAAGACTGAACATATGCTCCTGCTCCTGCATAGCTTCGTCTAGGTAGTCTGTTTTTGAAGATGTTCATTCTCGGAGCGTCAACGATGCTATCAGGGAGGCTGTTCCACATGCCGGTGACTCGAAGCGACTAGCGAGAAGAAATGTTGTCGCATGGATGTGTTCCAACGCTGTTTTAAAGAGCGTCTGATCAGTGATCAGTCCAAGTCGTTGATTGGTGTTATACTGTTATTAACTTGACCTTCAATATGCTTAGAAAATTTCAACTCATTGTTGATATTAACTCCTAAATCCTTTTCTGTTGTCGACTTCAACATCATCCCACATTCCCACTGTCGTTGCAACCGTGTCTTCTCATACTGTAATCTTGCTGTTCATTATTCTTGCCCCATGGTCAGGAAGATGTGCCAGGTGCGGCCTGTGCGCGGGAATTTATTTTGTCATTTTAACGACCTGCGCGGTGCGCCGTACTACGTTGGTAAAAAAATGCGCTGGCCGCCGTGCGCCGTACTTTAGAAAGCTAAAATAGTTCTACTATTTTAGTCGACAATATATGCGAGTATATTGAATAATTGACTACGCGAGTCGAACTGACAATAATAAAATGTAAGACATGTCCGGGTTACTTCTGACTCTTCCCGTTGTCCGCCTTGTCGGATACGGAACGTACGGTAATCGTAAACTGCGGCTGTTATACATAGGAAAAGGAAATGTAAACAGACGGTGTTCAGTGTTGCCATATGACTTTGGAGAAAATTTCTTCCAAAATAAAGATGGCCGGGATTGCGCAAACACGTGCGCAAAGATAATCAATTTTCATTACATTGCGCCAACTGTGCACAGCAATAGCTTAAAAAAAGTGAAAATGCGCGGGAAAATTCACCGAAAACATACATCATCCTGATTCCTGAGTGTGGTTCTTGCCAAGGTGGATAACTTTACATTTGTCAGTGTTAAAACGCAGCTGCCACTTATCAGCCCAGTCAACCAGCCTGTCAAGATCACCTTGCAGTTGCAACTGTACTTTTTGCGACGTAGCCTATTCTTCACCGTATTATAAATTTTTGTGTCGTCAGCATACATCGAGCAAACGCTAGACACAGCTTCTGGCAGATCGTTTATAAACGCAACGAATAGAATAGGCCCGAGAACGCTTCCTTGTGGCACGCTGCTGCGCACTGAAGCCCAGTCTGATACGGACTCATTAATACTGACACGTTGTTGCCTCCATACTGGAAAATCTCTGATCCATTTGAGTACATTACTCGCAATTCCCAAAGACTTCAATTTACGCAACAACCGCTCATGTGGGACACTGTCGAATGCCTTGGCAAAATTGAGGTACACTGCATCTACTGGCTCCCTTTCATCCAGCAGGCGGGTCCATTCGTTCAGAGTCGACAAGAGGTTAGTGGTGGCTGTGGTGCAGGATCTCCTGGCAATAAAGCCATGTTGACAGTCTGATAGGAGATTATTAGCAGTCAAATGATCTATCAATTGATCAAGGTAAGACGTGTTCCATTGCCTTGCAATCTCAGTGTCTGTTTTCTTAAGTTGTGAAAGTGCCTACCGTGAACTCAATGAATATTACATCTGAGGAACAAGACCTCATTGACCCAGGTGCAGCAATGAATACACCGCTAATAGCTGGTCAAGAGTTGACAGATTCACAACTTAGACACTTCTGCGAAAATGACTTTGCCGGCAGAGATGAATCGATTCACTCGCAATCACAGAATCAGAAAGCCGACTCATCTGACACTGACAGCACAGATGGCGGCCGCAAGCGCAAGAGTGCTCCCGTTGCCATTGCAGATCTTTCTGGCAATACCAACGGCACCAATAAGCGCCCAAATACCAAACTGTCATCAGCCCATGTTACATCATCAAGATCAAGACCTAGCAAGAGGAATTCAGAAATTGTTGGATTACCTAGAGCTAACAAGCCAAAAGATGATTGTGTAATTCTCATCCGTCCAGACGGTCCAGCAGATAAAAATTCTAAACGTATGTTAACTTCTCCTGAGTCCTGAGCAGCTCTGCACGGTATTTGAAGCCCCACCATTTTCATCTATGCATGTTGTTGAAGACATACGCGTGAATCGCCGAAAAGGATTGGTTGCTGTACAACTAGCAGAGGGATGTGAGGAAGAGATTGTTCAACTTCAGCAACTGACACAGCTTGGCCCTTGGACTGTTAATTGCTCCCAACCTAACCAAGGAAAGTACTCCTATGGTATAGAGTAATGAGCCCTATTGATATAGAAGCTGATATTACTGCAATGGAGAGGCGAGTCACAGTTGATGGTTCCTGGAAATTTGTTAGAATGGAAAGGCTGAACAGAAATCTGGAAGGTAGGCGTATGCCTTCTAATTCCATGATTATTACATTAGAGCGGTTTTTGAGGGCAGAGAGCTCCCTAATAAGATGAAGATTGGATATATTGCCTACTCAATCCGTCCTTACTCCGTTCCTCCACTGCAGTGCAATGTTACAATTGCCATCGTTATGGACACTCAGCAGAGCCTCAGAGGGATGCACGATGCACCAGCAAGAAGAGGTACCTTGTATCACTCAGCAGTGTGGAATTCCAGAGGGGTAATATATTAACTGGTGAACATAGCAAAACGGGAAGCATGACCTAAAAATCTGGAACGGCCAGCACCCCTCCACTTTCAGTCCATCATCAATTCATCATCACTGGCAACTCTCTGCAAGCTACCACAGCTGTTTCATTGAAAAAAAAACAGAGCTTACATCATCACAGTAACAAGGATCTAATCAATGCTTGAGCGCGTCCAACGTCACAGTCAAATGAATCCAATCATTGCTAGAATGTGTGCAACGCCAGTCACAAGAATCCTATTACCATCAGAACGCGTGCAATGTCACTGCCACTGGAATCCAAACAGTGTTAGAAAGCTAGAATGGACCGCCCCAAATGCACACATTGTTAACGCACTAATGCTAATTTAGTGTGTAATGCTACATTTCTTATTTCAAGCACCTAATACAATAATGTAGTTATGTCACTATTGATGAAAATCGCAAAGAATAACATCTTTACTTTGTACATTCACTCACAAATACATGAAAAACTGCCTATGAATTCATCGACAAATAAAAAACTGATGATAGTTTTCAGCTGCGACTACTCGCGATCAGGATTCAGGAGTACCATCGAAACAATAACAAAGAAGGTAACACGTGACAGCGATAGCTGCGATACCAACAATGTGATATCAATATACTCCGTGAAGAAAAGAAATATTTGAATTCTTCTATATTGTAAATTTTTAGTAACTGACATTCAACAGAATGGTTTAATAACGGTTGTAAATGTTATACATGCATTGCTTGCAGTATCAATCGTGTGCAACGAAGCTGGCGGGAAAAGCTTTTGGCTCAGCCTGGTTAGTTGACTATGTAATATGTTGGCTTGGGGCCAATTGTATCATGTTTATGGGACCAATTCATGTTCCAGCCCATGAATAAGTTTCTTTTTCTATTAGATCCTCCGATTGGCTTCAATTGCAGAAAACAATCATCTGATTTATCTGCTGCCCAAAGTTTATAACTAAATCTCACGGGCTAGCCATGTATATGTCGTAGTATATGACCACAGTTGACTTTCTTCTCTATCGAAAGTCATTGTTTTCACATTTGGTGATTACTGTTGCTACAATGACTATTCTTGATAGGCGAGCAGAATTGCTAGTGGCTGCGTCATCTGAGTTATCTGAATCTCAGTATGTTTTGTTTGTTGCTGCTTCTGTGAAAGGTTCAGTGGCAAATATTTGATCTTCGTGTTATTCTTCTCTCGAAGTCACAATTATTTCATGTGATGATCTGCCAAAATACAATTAGAAAAAAAGTGACTCGTGATGAACAATTGTATAGTGTTCAACATACCTACTTCCAAATATTTCAACTTTTGGGATATATATTCCGAACACCTCTAAAGATAATACGTAGTTCACTAACAAATAACAGAAAAACTGTTGATCTAAGATCTAAATAAATGATTTCTAAGTACAAACAAGTTTTTGAAATACAATGCGTAACTATTCACAAAAAAATCTACTGGGAAAGTAAGATGACCGGAATGCTTACACTACTGCCGACCGGTTCTATTTGGAACCAGACAAAATATTTCATGATCTAAAAGACTTTAGAAACATTATGTCACGTAATACCATATACAGAATTAAAAGTACTCTCTTTATTGATAAAATTCTGCATCTAACTTATAAATAATATATTCTTAGAACGAACTACTTACCTTTCTCTGCAATGATGTCAAGCCCTTCTGTCTGACACCCGGTACTTACAATCTTTTAATGTTAACTGAGCAGGGAGTAGTCGGCGCAGCAGAACCAAACGTTGCCAGAACACGTCCAAGATGTGTATCAAACCTACGCATCCGCTAGTATATTGATTTGACCATACAATTTTATTATGAATCCATTTTTTTCCGCTGGTTCCAAATGGAACCGCTCGGCATTAATGGGTTAACCTAACTGAATTTGATCGGGTTGGATACAGTAAATAAAAGTTAGTTATTTTTATGTTTTACCTTCCCTACATGGATGTCTACTTTAATCTACCAATCTCAAAAATTATCCACATATATATATGAAAAATCAGTCTATTATTTGTATATATATATATTGGTGTATTTAGGCAGAAGCTTTTCTCTTATGCAAGTTTGATTGAAGACCAGAGCATGCTTTTTATTAACAATCTTCCTGTTCGTTTTTTCAATGAGTCGAACCAAATTTCTTGCTGGCGTCGGGAGATCGAAAAGCAGGTTTCCGAATGACATTTTAATAGATTGCAACGTTTCAAAAATACAATTTTCATTATCAAGCTGGTGAAGGTTTTACAACACTTGAAATTCAATTTGGAAATGACAGAAGTACATATGAATGGTATAGTGGATACAATAAAATAAATAATGTGGATACAATGAAATGTTTAAACTTAAAATTACTCTGAAAATAATTTCAGCGTCCGGACGAATCCTGTAGTTTGGAGGTTGATAGCCGGAGACTCGCTCTTGATAATGAGGGCCTCAGCTATCGTCAATCTCGATGGGTCAGGGCACCGCATAACTATGCTGGTGCAGGCCTCCAATGTTTATCAAGAGCGAGTCTCCGGCTATCAACCTCCAAACTACAGGATTCGTCCGGACGCTGAAATTATTTTCAGAGTAATTTTAAGTTTAAACATTTCGTTGTATCCACATTATTTATTTTATTGTATCCACTATACCATTTATATGTACTTCTGTCATTTCCAAATTGAATTTCAAGTGTTGTAAAACCTTCACCAGCTTGATAATGAAAATTGTATTTTCGAAACGTTGCAAACTATTAAAATGTCATTCGGAAACCTGCTTTTCGATCTCCCGACGCCAGCAAGAAATTTGGTTCGACTCATTGAAAAAACGAACAGGAAGATTGTTAATAAAAAGCATGCTCTGGTCTTCAATCAAACTTGCATATATATATATATATGTGGATTATTATTGAGATTGGTAGATTAAAGTAGACATCCATGTTGGGAAGGTGAAACATAAAAATAACTGTGAGCAAACTGAAACATGAAAAAAATACCTGTAAGTGGTAGCTGGTAACAACTAACATGTTGACACTAGTAACAGGCTGAGGTTGACAACATTACACCAAAATCTTTCATACATTTTTATTCTGTAATTTATATTATGTATGTATCATGATGGTTTTTAAATAATATTTAATACTATTAAGTAAAATCTAAAGGCTTTATCTATAAATGTAGCGGTAGCGCTGTAGTGGCAAAACCTCATATTGCTACTTGAATATGTAGCGGGCGCTACCGCTACATTGCCTTATGTGTAGCGCCGCTACTGAAAATGTAGCAGCCGCTACATGTAGCACGCCACTGCCCACCTCTGCAGATAAACCTACTTTTGTGTTGGAAAGAAAACTGCTTGTGAGTTGTGTAAAACCAAGTCCACCATGATAAGCAAGACCAAAGAAAAAAAGAAAGTGGTTATAATAGATACGACCACAGTAAAGAGGTACCACTTAAAAAGATAATGCACACCAGAGAGACACTGTCTGGAGCAGACAATCACTTTCTTTGTGACAGCCGCACAACAAATTGCTGCCATCCATTCTCGTTGATGCCTTGTGGCAACGTTGAGTCGTCGACTCACCGAGGACTTTGCTGCTGCCTGGCCTTACTTCATGATCGGTGAACTGAAGAAATGCATTTTATTGCCTGAATTGCATTTTGCAATTTGGCGCCATGATATCATCCTTTCAAAGCCAATTAGGTATGTGCACAAATGCAAACCATGCTCGGATCACAGCAAAGCTACTGAAATGACGGATACACAGTTTTTGCTTCCTGACGTAAGAGGCATTTAGGACTTTTGTAGCCTTCAGGACTTAAAAGACCTGCCCAACTGTTAGCTTAATTTGATCAATGTGTGTTTGGAAAAATAAAAAAAAAGACTTGAATTATGACCACACGTCACTATGACCACTGTCACTAAAATGTTCCTTCCTGTTTCAGGTATGTTTTTTTACAATCTTTTTTGTTATAGTGAAATCGCTTAACTCGATTAAAATTGGGCAAAATTACAAGCCATCCTGTAAGCTTACAGATTCAGAAGAAATGCTACATGGCTGCTGATATGAAGCTTGCAGTGGACAAGGTCGTTGTTAAGGCTCAATGGCATGTCCGTGGATACAGTAACATCACATTAATAATTCGGTAATGTATGGATAAGGTAATATTATATCAATAAAGAAAAACCAACTAAAATCACAGAAAATGTCATTTATTTTACATTTACATCATCTACAAAGGAAGAAGAGGACTTCAGAGTACTGTTAGTAATAGATGAGTACACTCTGCATGCTTCAAATGTTTTAAAATTGAGTTTTATTTCAAGTGTCCCAGGAGGCTGGGACACTTGAAATAAATAATCCAGGAGTCTTTTATATTGCATCTAGCACCTTACAAATAGCATATGGATTTTTTTGGAGATGTCATACGATAGCCCTTGCATAGACCTTTAAAATGAGCCCAAACTTGTTTGTGAAATGATTCATGGTAAGAAGTTATTAACAAAAAATGCTCAAAACCGTCCCTTATTACCCCGTTTGATGGTATGCATGGAAAGTTTTTTCCTTGGGACAAACTTCATCCAACTCCTGCCATTTCATAACGACTCATGCAGTGGTATAAACTTGCACTAAACATGAGATGCCTTCCTATGATATCATTCATTTAATAATTCTTCATTACAGAATAGAGTTTAGATGTTCTTGTATAATTTAACTCTTCAGCGTGCCTCTGGCATCACGCATGCCGTGCATGGCAACTTCTCGGGGTCACGCAGCCAAGAGCTGGTTGTGTCCCGGGGCCGTTCTCTGGAGCTCCTCAGGCCAGACCCCAACACTGGCAAGGTGAATTTATGATATTTTCGACAATTATTCTAATTTTTCATCAAAACTTGAATTATTAGCAGTTAGCAAAACATACCAAACTTAGAAAAATCATTTTAGCTGCAGTTTGTAACTTAAAATAGTAGGGCTAGAAGTTTTTGCTTCAAAAATGAGTAATAATACAGAAATAACAATCAAATGATAACTAGTATACCTTTATCTCAATATAACATTCTGGAAACCTGGGTCTTCTAAAATTGTTATATCAAATTTAATGAAATGTTGATCTGATGAATTTTCACATGTGGAATCAAGGAATAGCTTTAGATATATACCTACTGCAGATGTTCAATATGCTATCTTCTATTACTAATATGTTATCTTCTATTACTAACATGTTATCTTCTATTACTAATATGTTATCTTCTATTACTAATATGTTATTAATTTTAAAGTAAAGGTTTGTGGCATACCAGTAATTTTAAAGTAAAGGTTTGTGGCATACCAGTAATTTTAAAGTAAAGGTTTGTGGCATACCATTGTTATTGCTGTGTGTAATTTTAATCTTATATCTTATGGCCATGACAAGTTGAATGAAAAAACAGAGTGTCTCCAGTTAGATTTTAATTAAAAATTAGTTCTTGTTATTTTTGTATTTATAGCTGGTTATCAAAATATTGGACTGAATTCTGCTAATTTTATCTTGGCAAATAAAGGCAATGCCATTAGAGTGAAATAAAGGCAATGTCATTTGAGTGAAATATAGTCAATGTCATTAGAGTGAACTAAAGGCAATGCCATTAGAGTAAAACACATAAATTCATACATTGCCTAATTGCCTAATTTTTAGCACATAAAATATGTATTCTTTTCCCTAAGGTATTTTCCCTTTTTAAAGTATTTTTTAAAGTATTTAAAGTATTTTCCCTTTTTCTGTATTTTAAAACTTGTATGATTATTATATATAACTGAAGCCCTACCTAATGTTATGAGGAAAGATTTGCACTGTCATGCTTCTTAATATGACACATATATACTGTTAAAAAAAAAACGGTGAAAAAAACAGTCCCACTGGCGTTCTAGTGGCCGGTCGCCCCGTGAAAATAAACAGTTTCGCCGTTTTTATCAGATGTTTTACGGATTTCTAGCGTTAAATTAGAATAAAAACGGCGACTAGGTGTTTCCTTTCATGTGCCGACCGGCCACTGAAACGCCGGTAATACCGTTAATGCCGGTAATACCGTTAACGGTAATTTTTCTAACAGTGCATACTTAGTATAACTGCAGAAATTAGTACTATAGGTAGGTTGGCGGAATTTGTTCCTATGAGTAGGTTTCATTGAAGACCAGAAAATTTGTTTTATTGGCAATTTCCTTATTAGTTTTATTCATTATATCAAACAATATTTTCTGTTTGCACTGGTAAATAAAAAATCAAGACTTATGGACATTTTTATTTCATTAATGTTTCCATTTACCAGTGCAAACAAAAAAATATTATGCGATGTATTGAAAGAACTGATGATAAATTGTCAATAAAACCTCTGGTCTTCAATGAAACCTACTTAGTATGACATGTATATGTTGGCTCCAAGTACCACATAATTTTTTCTACATGACTAAACACATTTTGGTTATTATTTAAATTTGATTTCCCTTTCAGACTACATTGTGGTTGGATCGGACTCAGGCCGTATTTCTATCCTTGAATACAATGCTGCCAAGAACCAGTTCGACCGAATACACTTGGAAACTTTCGGCAAGAGTGGCTGCCGCCGCATTGTGCCGGGCCAATACCTTGCTATTGACCCCAAGGGGCGAGCTGTCATGATAGGTAAGGGGTTCACATTAACTATAATAACAAGAAGGAAGGAACCATTACCTTGCTATTGATCCCAAGGGGCGAGCTGTCATGATAGGTAAGGTGTTCACATTAACTATAATAACAAAGAGGTAATACCTTCAGTCTGTTGCAGCTTTAAACATTGCATCTTTTTATCTGAAGTGATAAGTCGTCTATTTATGGCTATTGAATGTACCATTATACTGCTGTAGTTCATATAGTATGCCTATTATATCTTGGTATCTTAGCATTTGCTCATCACTATGTTGTATCAGTTAAGCAATAAAGAACAAATTAAGAGATGGCTCGTCTGCTGTCTTTTTGAAATACAAAGTATAGGAGAATTTGATGTAGTACCCCCATCAACCTCACATGATTGCTTGCACACTTATGAGGGCTCTCACATTGCTTTGTTGATATAAATATTTGTGATATTGCCAAACATGTCATAGTTACATATGGTGTTATTGCAGGTGCTGTGGAGAAGCAAAAGCTTGTGTACATCCTAAACAGAGACGGACAAGCACGTCTGACCATCTCATCGCCCCTGGAGGCGCACAAGAGCAACACTCTCGTGTATCACGTCGTGGGTGTCGACGTGGGCTTCGAGAACCCACTCTTTGCCTGTCTGGAAATAGATTATGAGGTAAACACTTATGTTTATGTCATAGATTATGAGGTAAACAAGCAACACTCTCGTGTATCATGTCGTGGGTGTCGACGTGGGCTTCGAGAACCCACTCTTTGCGTGTCTGGAAATAGATTATGAGGTAAACACTTATGTTTATATAATAGATTATGAGGAACACTTATGTTTATGTAATAGATTATGAGGTAAACACTTATGTTTAGGTAATAGATTATGTTTATGTAATAGATTATGAGGTAAACGCTTATGTTTATGTCATAGATTATGAGGTAAACACTTGTGTTTAAGTAATAGATTATGTTTATGTCATAGATTATGAGGTAAACACTTATGTTTATGTAATAGATTATGTTTATGTCATAGATTATGTTTATGTCATAGATTATGAGGTATAGTTTTATCTTGGCAACTACAGTTCTGCAAGTTGGTTGAGAAGCATGTGAATTTATCCAATAAGAAATAAACAACATTATTTCATCTCTTAAACCCAGGAATGTTAGGTAGTTTTTTTGTGTAGTATTCATTCCTTTTCAAATAATGAGAAATTGATTTATTAATTGCTATGAGTGATAGTTGTCTGCTCCATGCCGGTTTGCCACATGGCTATTTTTTGTGGCTATTTTTGGCACATGGCAAAATGTGGCACATGGCAAAATGTGGCACATGGCAAAATGTGGCACATGGCAAAATTTTTGGCAAAAAATGTGGCTATTTTTGCCACATGGCTATTTTGGCTATTCCCAAACCAACCTTTGCTGGCTTGAAACAACTTACCACTTGTTGCAACCAATATACTTAAAATATTTTTTTCTACAAACAAATGGGTGCTTAATAGGATTTAACTCGAATTTGATTGCAAATAGATAACTTTATTTGGCAATTTTTCACATTTTTAGGTCAAAATATCATTTCGTCGACGTCTATAACATTCAAAACCCTAGATACAGCTGTAGTTTGAAGCCATGTTGCTTTTTAATACATGGATCATTTCTGCTACCTTTGACTTTATCCCTTTGATATAACTTTGTTCATAAACTTACTGTCAAGATCAAACTTTGGATGTTATAATGATAAGGGATTTCTTGATTTGTTTGCATTGCTGAATTACTGTAACATTAATTACTGAATTATTGTAACATATTTGTTTGCATTGCAGGAGCCTAACACTACAGTGTGTTGCAGGAGTCTAACATCACTGTGTGTTGCAGGAGCCTAACATCACTGTGTGTTGCAGGAGTCTAACATCACTGTGTGTTGCAGGAGTCGGACACAGACCCCAGTGGGGAGGCAGTACACCGCACGCAGCAGACCCTCACCTTCTATGAGCTAGACCTCGGGCTGAACCACGTCGTCCGCAAGTACCACGAGCCTCTCGAGGAGCACGCAAACTTCCTTATCGCCGTGCCCGGTCTGTTGTGTTGCTAAATTTAATTTATTTAATATTTTAAATTAATATTTAAAAGTTTTTAATCATTTTTAAATTTAAATTTAATATTAATATGTAATTCAAGTACCACGAGCCTCTCGAGGAGCACGCAAACTTCCTTATTGCGGTGCCCGGTCAGTTGTTCGCTCTCATGGCTTGCTGTATTGTGAACTTGCTTTTTAGTGCATTTTCTCATTAATAACTAGCTTTTTAGCGCATTTTCTCATTTATTGAAAAAATGCGCTATTGTACTCGTCATGTCCGTCCGTCTGACCGTCCGTGACTTCACGTTTTTGTCGACGCGAAATGCGCTCTCTGTCACTCACTGCAGTGAGTACCGAGTTATATTTTTTTATTATTAAGGATTATGCCTTCTCAATTATCCGTATTATAACTGCCAGTATTATGACTAGTGCTCTTTTATCCTCTACGATGATAAGTTCATCAATTTCCTGTCATTTTGCTATTTAAAATAAAATAAATGTAAGATCTATTACCATTTGCTTTGACTGGGATATTTACTATATTGCTGGTCGTACATCTAAACAAGTGTTAATATGAGGGACCTTGTTGAACGGAGAGGAATTTATTGCTAATTGTAGGCATGATTATTTCAGGCGGCAACGACGGACCATCAGGCGTGCTTGTTTGTTCTGAGAACTACATCACTTATAAGAACCTGGGGGACCAGCCTGACATCCGCTGCCCCATCCCACGCAGGAGGGTGAGTGTCTTAAGGGACAGTGTCGTGGGTGTACTACATCACTTATAAGAACCTGGGGGACCAGCCTGACATCCGCTGCCCCATCCCCCGCAGGAGGGTGAGTGTCTTGAAGGGACAGTGTCATGGGTGTCAGCTCCCTGTGAAGGTTTAATTAAGGTTTTTTGTAATATAATGTTTTTAAATAGGTTTTTTGCTCTCCCCTGGAGGTTTTTCCCCCACTTTTATACTAAGCTTCTCTCAAGACTAAATTGAATGGAAGTTATTGTTTGTATTTGTAAAATAAGAAAAATAGAATCCATTTGCAGCTGTATATAGCCCTGCATTATGTTTATGTTGATCACTTCAGAACGATTTGGACGACCCAGAGCGCGGCATGATCTTCATCTGCTCGGCCACTCACAAGACGCGCACCATGTTCTTCTTCCTGGCACAGACCGAGCAGGGCGATATCTTTAAGGTTAGGTTATCCTTAAGATGATATCTTTAAGGTTAGGTTATCTTTAGGGTGGTGTTATCTTTAAGATGATATCTTTAGGGTGATGTTCTTCCTGGCACAGACCGAGCAGGGAGATATCTTTAAGGTTAGGTTATCTTTAAGGTGGTGTTATCTTTAGGGTGATGTTATCTTTAGGGTGGTGTTATCCTTAAGATGATATCTTTAAGGTGTTCTTCTTCCTGGCTCAGACCGAGCAGGGAGATATCTTTAAGGTGGTATTATCTTTAGGGTGTTATCTTTAAGATGATATCTTTAAAGTGATGTTCTTCTTCCTGGCACAGACCNTAATTGAACATGGTTGTCAATAGTTGCTGTAACTTGCCCCCAGATCGCAATAATTGAACATGGTTGTCAATAGTTGCTGTAACTTGCCCCCAGATCGCAATAATTGAACATGGTTGTCAATAGTTGCTGTAACTTGCCCCCAGATCGCAATAATTGAACATGGTTGTCAATAGTTGCTGTAACTTGCCCCCAGATCGCAATAATTGAACATGGTTGTCAATAGTTGCTGTAACTTGCCCCCAGATCGCAATAATTGAACATGGTTGTCAATAGTTGCTGTAACTTGCCCCCAGATCGCAATAATTGAACATGGTTGTCAATAGTTGCTGTAACTTGCCCCCAGATCGCAATAATTGAACATGGTTGTCAATAGTTGCTGTAACTTGCCCCCAGATCGCAATAATTGAACATGGTTGTCAATAGTTGCTGTAACTTGCCCCCAGATCGCAATAATTGAACATGGTTGTCAATAGTTGCTGTAACTTGCCCCCAGATCGCAATAATTGAACATGGTTGTCAATAGTTGCTGTAACTTGCCCCCAGATCGCAATAATTGAACATGGTTGTCAATAGTTGCTGTAACTTGCCCCCAGATCGCAATAATTGAACATGGTTGTCAATAGTTGCTGTAACTTGCCCCCAGATCGCAATAATTGAACATGGTTGTCAATAGTTGCTGTAACTTGCCCCCAGATCGCAATAATTGAACATGGTTGTCAATAGTTGCTGTAACTTGCCCCCAGATCGCAATAATTGAACATGGTTGTCAATAGTTGCTGTAACTTGCCCCCAGATCGCAATAATTGAACATGGTTGTCAATAGTTGCTGTAACTTGCCCCCAGATCGCAATAATTGAACATGGTTGTCAATAGTTGCTGTAACTTGCCCCCAGATCGCAATAATTGAACATGGTTGTCAATAGTTGCTGTAACTTGCCCCCAGATCGCAATAATTGAACATGGTTGTCAATAGTTGCTGTAACTTGCCCCCAGATCGCAATAATTGAACATGGTTGTCAATAGTTGCTGTAACTTGCCCCCAGATCGCAATAATTGAACATGGTTGTCAATAGTTGCTGTAACTTGCCCCCAGATCGCAATAATTGAACATGGTTGTCAATAGTTGCTGTAACTTGCCCCCAGATCGCAATAATTGAACATGGTTGTCAATAGTTGCTGTAACTTGCCCCCAGATCGCAATAATTGAACATGGTTGTCAATAGTTGCTGTAACTTGCCCCCAGATCGCAATAATTGAACATGGTTGTCAATAGTTGCTGTAACTTGCCCCCAGATCGCAATAATTGAACATGGTTGTCAATAGTTGCTGTAACTTGCCCCCAGATCGCAATAATTGAACATGGTTGTCAATAGTTGCTGTAACTTGCCCCCAGATCGCAATAATTGAACATGGTTGTCAATAGTTGCTGTAACTTGCCCCCAGATCGCAATAATTGAACATGGTTGTCAATAGTTGCTGTAACTTGCCCCCAGATCGCAATAATTGAACATGGTTGTCAATAGTTGCTGTAACTTGCCCCCAGATCGCAATAATTGAACATGTTTGTCAATATTGCCTCCAGATCGCAATAATTGGTAACTTGCCTCCAGATCGCACACCTTGGAGACGATGACGACGAGCCGGAGTTCAGCTCCATCATGCCCCTGGAGGAGGGCGACACTTTCTTCTACGGCCCCCGCGCGCTGCTCAATCTCGTGCTCGTAGACGAGCTCGACTCCCTCTCACCCATCATGGCTGCTCAGATCGCCGATTTGGGTGAAGTTTGGATTTATTTATTTATACATTTATATAGTGTTGAATCAATCCTTTTACAGAAAACATTATCCTCTTCATTTAATATTACTTGCCCAGATTAATAGTTTTGAATTAATACTTATAAAGTAAACATTATCCTCTTCATTTTATATAACTTGGTAAACGTGGTACAAGATTTATAGTGTTGAATCAATACTTATAGGTACAGATAACATAATCTTCTTCATTTTATATTACTTGGTAAACGTGAATCAATGAAGAGTATAATATTTACTTTATAAATATAAAAACGTGGTACGGCATTACAGCGAACGAGGACAGCGTGCAGGTTTACGCAGCCTGCGGGCGCGGTGCACGCAGCAGCCTGCGCGTCCTGCGGCACGGTCTGGAGGTCGCAGAGATGGCCGTGTCTGAGCTGCCGGGCAACCCTACGGCCGTGTGGACCGTTAAGCGCAGGGCTGAAGGTGGGCAGGCTGAGGCTGGTGGTGGGCAGGCTGAGGCTGAAGGTGGGCAGGCTGAGGCTGGTGTTCCCTCCCGCTACTCCCAACACATCTGAGTTCCTTCCCGCCACTCCCAACACATTTGAGTTCCCTCCCGCTACTCCCAACACATCTGAGTTCCCTCCCGCCACTCCCAACACATCTGAGTTCCCTTCCGCCACTCCCAACACATTTGAGTTCCCTCCCGTCACTCCCAACACATTTGAGTTCCATCCCGCTACTCCCAACTCATCTCAGTTTCCCAGCCCGTCACTCCCAACACATCAGAGTTCCCAGCCCGTTACTCTTCCTTTCCCATGTTCCAGCAGAGGCTCAGAAACACCTCTTCTCATTTGCATGAGGGTCCCATAAACCCGGACCAATTTCCCGACTCTGGTTTGTTTTCATTTCAAGAGGCTAGAAGCAATTAAAAACAAGGCACTTGAACACGCGTTAATGTGCCCATAGCTTTCGGTGGAGCTTGTTACTTCTGGTGGATTCATTTGCTGCTTCAAGTGACCTACCCCCAAGCAAAATCAAGCAAAATCTAACGCAAGCAACGTTTCCGTAAGATTATTATTGAAGTAAGATTATTATTGATATTATTGAAGTGTGAAAACGGTCTTACATTAAGATATTCAGTGAAAATTAAGGCCATGTTTAAGCAGAAACATTTTCTGCGGTAAAAATTGTCAAGGTAATGTTGGCGTGAAAACAAACAAAACGAATACATGTAATGAAGGATGGAAACTGGATAAAGTTCTCAGAAGAGGAAGTCAGAGAGGGAAAAAATGCGAGGAAAGTTAGAGGTATAAAAATGTACAACGAAGTCGTAATTGAACAAATTAGTGTATTACAACGCCTTGAGTTTCACAATAACATACAGGTTGTTGCAGGTCAATGTAAATAGTGCAGTATTTAAATAATAATATCGGATTATTTATTTGAAATATAAAAAAGTATTTATGTAGGGAAGGAGTATGAATGAACTGAAAATTTTGAAGGGCAAAGAAGTAAAAAATAAAGGGTGTATAAATAAGCGCCATAAGCAAGAAAATATAGAGGAGAATAGTAAAGAGATTAACGGGAGTGTGGAAAGGTGGGGAAGAGACTGGGGTGTGGAGGCTGAGGGGAGGTGGGGAGGCTGAGGGGAGGTGGGGAGGCTGAGGGGAGGGGAGGAGGCTGGTGAGAGGGAAGGTGGGCAGGCTGAGGCTGGTGGTGGGGAGGAGGCGGAGGGGGGGTGGGGAGGTGGGGAGGCTGAGGCTGGGATAAGAGGGCTGAGGCTGGGATAAAGAGGCTGAAGGTGGGCAGGCTGAGGCTGGGATAAGGAGGTGCTGAGGCTGGAGGTGGGGAGGTGCTGAAGCTTAAGCAGGGGGGTTGGTGAAGCAGGAGGTGGGTAAGTGGTAGTAAACATATTATGTTATGATCATCTCTGGGCAGACCAATACGACGCCTACATCATCGTATCATTATCTGTGGGCAGACCAATACGACGCCTACATCATCGTATCATTATCTGTGTGCAGACCAATACGACGCCTACATCATCGTATCATTATCTGTGTGCAGACCAATACGACGCCTACATCATCGTATCATTATCTCTGGGCAGACCAATATGACGCCTACATCACATATTATGTTATGATGATCTGTGGGCAGACCAATACGACGCCTACATCACATATTATGTTATGATGATCTCTGAGCAGACCAATACGACGCCTACATCATCGTATCGTTCCCCAACGCTACGCTGGTGCTCAGTATTGGCGAGACCGTCGAGGAGGTCACAGACTCGGGCTTCCTGGGCACCACACCGACGCTCGCCTGCTCCCAGCTCGGCGAGGACGCCCTTGTGCAGGTCTCTTGTGTCTTGCTGTATAGTATACAACCATGTTGTGTTGTATCTTGTGTCTTACTGTATATAACATGTTGTGTTATGTTTATGTTTGCTATATATAACCATGTTGTGTTATGTGACGCCGACGTGATGTTATGTATTGTACACATGTTTTGTGACGCTCGTTCCCAGCTCTGCGAGGACCCCGTTGTGCATGTCTCCTATCTTCTGTAGTGCGCAGGTTTTCCGTCAAATCATCGATAATTCACCTTATATTCTGAGAAATGTATGATAAATCCTTTGTCTAAAGTTGTTAGGCCTTAGTCTGGCGCATATTGGACTGGTGTTCACGTTTTGGAGCCATGGCCTATAACTTCAAAAAAAGTTAAGAGATCGTAAGTTCATCAGCCAATCATTGACGGCCTTTCAAGCAAAATCCACCAATCATAGACAAGAAAATAGAGCGTAAGTAATTACGTTCAATTAGCGAATTTTGAAAGTATCGCCCCAGATCTCTAAAGTTGTTTACTTCACGTCGAAATGCGCGCTATAAATTTTTCGGCATTTGAGCGCAACATGACTCCATCAGAGTAGAGAAGAATATTGCACTGTTATAGTAAGCTGCTTTTCAACTGACCTTTCGACTGGTTAAGATGATAAAATGACTGACGTTATGTCATTGCTGCTGCAATATGCCTGAACAATGAGACGTTATGGCTCTACATTAGACGGACGTGTAAATGCACTACAACGAACATGACACGGCCGTCATAGAAATAAGTTTATTGAGCAGAACATGCACTTACATGTTATTTACAACAGAACATGCACTTACATGTTATTTACAACAGAACATGCACATGTTATTTACAACAGAACGTGCACTTACATGTTATTTACAACAGAACATGCACTTACATGTTATTTACAACAGAACATGCACTTACATGTTATTTACAACAAAACATGCACTTACATGTTATTTACAACAGAACATGCACTTGCATATTTTTTAGAACAGAACATGCACTTACATGTTATTTACCACAGAACATGCACTTACATGGTATTTAGAACAGAACATGCACTTGAATGTTCTTCACTGGACGCTGATTGTCAGCCACTACAACGAACATGACACGGCCGTCCTAGAAATAACTTTATTGAACAGAACATGCACTTACGTGTTATTTACCACAGAACATGCACTTACATGTTCTTCACTGGACGCAGATTTACCCGGACGGTATCCGGCACATCAGAGCGGACCGGCGGGTGAACGAATGGAAGGCGCCGGGCAAGAAGACGATCGTGCGATGCGCTGTCAACCACCGGCAGGTCGTCATCGCCCTCACTGGGGGCGAGATCGTCTACTTTGAGATGGATCCTGTGAGTTGTGCACTGATTATATAAATAATTACTAATAACTAATACTTTGAGATGGATCCTGTGAGTTGTGCACTGATTATATAAATAATTACTAATAACTAATACTTTGAGATGGATCCTGTGAGTTGTGCACTGATTATATAAATAATTACTAATAACTAATACTTTGAGATGGATCCTGTGAGTTGTGCACTGATTATATAAATAATTACTAATAACTAATACTTTGAGATGGATCCTGTGAGTAAATACTTTGAAAATAAATAGTTAGAAGTTGTAACTAAACATAATAAACAGTTAGAACTTATAACTAATACTTTGAGATGGATCCTGTGAGTAAATAGTTAGAAAATAAATAGTTAGAAGTTGTAAGTAAACATAATAAATAGTTAGAACTTTGAGATGGATCCTGTGAGTAAATAGTTAATATAAATATTTAGAAGTTGTAACTAAACATAATAAACAGTTAGAACTTGTAACTAAACATAATAAACAGTTAGTACTCGTAACTAATACTTTGAGATGGATCCTGTGAGTTGTGCAGTGATAAAATAAATAGTTAGAGCTTATAACTAAACATAATAAACAAATAGAACTCTTAACTAAACCTAATTCAGCTATAGAGCATATTATTTCAAGCTCACTTGTAGATAATTGTTTCGAGCACTTACCTAAATCTTATTCAGCTATTTCACACTACATATCTTGCATATTTCATACTACACATGTTTAATATTTCACACCACATTGCTCCCACATTCACACCACATTGCCCACACATTCACACCACATTGCTCGCACATTCACACCACATTGCCCACACATTCACACCACATTCCTCACACATTCACACCACATTGCCCACACATTCACACCACATTGCCCACAGAGCGGGCAGCTGAACGAGTACACGGAGCGCAAGGAGATGAAGAGTGACGTGATCTGCATGGGCGTGGGACGCGTGGCGGCGGGGGAACAGCGCTGTCGCTTCCTGGCCGTCGGTCTGGCGGACACCACCGTCAGGATAATCTCCCTGGACCCTAACGTGAGTGTGTCTGACATCAGCCACCGTCAGGATAATCTCCCAGGACCCTAACGTGAGTGTCTGACATCAGCCACCGTCAGGATAATCTCCCAGGGGCCATACTTTCAAAACTCGCTAAGTGAACGTAAGTACTTACGCTCTATTTTCTTGTCTATGATTGGTGGATTTTGCTTGAAAGGCCGTCAATGATTGGCTGATGAACTTACGGTCTCTTGACTTTTTTGAAAGTATAGGCCCATTACCCTAATTCTAGAATTCGTTTTCTGCTTGCAAACAAATAACACAACAAATTTACTGCATTGACCTCCGGGAATCTTCAACGTCACATGATAAGGTTTCGCCGCCCTGTAATGCATTTAATTTTTCCACTCAAATTCAGTGTAAAAAATAAATTTTTCTCTAGATTATTTAGAAATTTTCACCTTCTTCACTGTATTGTTGAGTATAATTTGCCCAAAATATGTTGAGTATATTTAAAGCATTGAATCGTTTGTTGAGCAGGACTGCCTGACAGTGCTGGGCATGCAGGCGCTACCTGCGCTCGCTGAGAGCCTCAGTATCCTGGAGATGGGAGGCGGTGACGTGGGCGCTGAGGGGGAGACGCTCCAGCCCCAGCACTCGACGCTCTACCTCAACATTGGCCTCCAGGTCTCCTGGTGATAAGACCTTGGTGATAAGACCCAGGTCTTATCACCAAGTTCTTGTAGCGCACTGCCATATTTCTTTGTATTTACGCGAAATTTGCGATGCTGCTGTCACGTTTAGGTCTGAAAAATCGGTATATTATCAAGTACTATGTATGTATTATCACTAAGTCGCACTGCTATATTTCTTTGAATTTACCCAAAATTTGCGATGCTTCTGTCACGTTTAGGCCTTAAATTTCAGTATATTATCATGTTCTATTTATTATCCTCAAGTTGTCGTAGCGAACTGCGATGTTTCTTTGTATTTACGCATAATTTGTGATGCTGCTGTGACGTTTAGGTCTGAAAAATCAGTATATTATCATGTAAAATCAGTAACGAAGCTTGCCAGGGATATGCGGCTGCGATACGATAACAAGAGCGATTATGCCGACGAGTTCCATCCTCTACAGAATGAATTACCTTTATTTCAAGTCAAAAGTCGGTCACGCATAAACCCTAATGTTCTCGGGTGCAAGAAGCGCGCTACCTTCTCCTGAGAAATTAATTCTGGACTTCAATCAATAATGGATATTTTTAATCACTTCTTCCGTCGTCTTCACGTCTCGATTCTGGCTAAATAGAATTTGTATTCTCTCCTACCTTTTTTTCTTACTATTAAACTTCTTCATAGCTCTCTTAATGTGCCAGACGCCAGGATAATGGTTTCACAGAATAAGAATAATACCTAATCATAATATAGTTGTATTATATATGTTATTCGTTTGTGAATTATCACATGAAAGTTATTTGAATTGTTTTATATTTTCCGTGACTGGTGCAGAACGGAGCACAATAATAATCATAATATAGTTTATTTATATAGGTTACTGTGTTGTAAATTATTACATTAAGGTTATTCGATATGTATTTTATTTGCCGTGACTGGAGCTTAATGTTGTGTAGAACGGAGCACAATAATAATCATAATATAGTTTCTTATATATGTTATTTGTTTGTAAATTAATTACATAAAGATTATTTGAAATGTATTATATTTTCCATGACTGGAGCTTAATGTTGTGCAGAACGGAGCACAATAATAATCATAATATAGTTTATTTATATAGGTTACTGTGTTGTAAATTATCACATAAAGGTTATTTGAAATGTATTATATTTACCCTGACTGGAGCTTAATGTTGTGCAGAACGGAGCGCTACTGCGCACAGTGCTGGACTCGGTGACGGGCGACATGTCGGACACGCGGTCCCGCTACCTCGGCCCCAAGCCCGTCAAGCTCTTCAGGATCTCCATGCAGGGATCTGAGGCCGTGCGTTATTTATCTCATCATTTGCCTTACGTTGTGGCATTAGATAATTGTATTAATTGTGTTACGTTGTGTTGCTGCGGTTTGTATCGTGCTGTTGGCTCTGTACTGTATGGCTAGACTGCTATCATTTCTGTGACATCAGTAACAACTGTATTGCCAAATACCGGTCTAGGGAACAGGACTGCACTGCGAGCCATATTTATTCCTTCTTTCAAATATTGATTAACTTATGAATTATTTATCATGCCGTTTGGAGTGTACTTGAATTAGAGCTTTGGGGTGGAAAACCTTAAGATATTTCAGATATTTTTGAACGCTATAATACATACGCGAAGTTTTGAGGTAAGGAGTATGACTATGACAAGCCACAACTAATACAAGATGATAGCTAGCAGCACTATGACAAGCTGTGCTGCTGTCACTACATTACTCCCCCCACAGGTGCTGGCCATGTTGTCGCGCTCCTGGCTCTCCTACTACTACCAGAACCGCTTCCACTTGACGCCCCTGAGCTACGAGAGCCTCGCCTACGCCTCAGGCTTCTCATCAGAACAATGTCCTGAGGGCATCGTCGCCATCAGCGAAAACACGCTGCGTATTCTCGCCCTCGAGAAGCTGGGCGCTGCATTCAATCAGGTAAATTTAGTAGGTACATTGCTAGGCACTGTCTTGTGTGTTATTTGCATTCTAAGTTTTACCGTTTTACGAATCTTCTGAGCCAGAATAGTTTCGTTTTTTTTCAGTTTTTATTTAGACCGCTTCTCGTGAGAAATATTAGCAAATGTAAGCAACCTCTCTAGTACACACCTCGATTACTTTAATACAAGTGCTTTATTTGCACTCTGCTCTCAGGGATCTCACCCTCTCGAGTACACACCACGATTACTTTAATACAAGTGCTTTATTTGCACTCTGCTCTCAGGTCTCTCACCCTCTCGAGTACACACCACGATTACTTTAATACAAGTGCTTTATTTGCACTCTGTGCTCTCAGGTGTCTCACCCTCTCGAGTACACACCTCGATTACTTTAATATAAGTACTTTATTTGCACTCTGTGCTCTCAGGTCTCTCACCCTCTCGAGTACACACCTCGATTACTTTAATACAAGTACTTTATTTGCACTCTGTGCTCTCAGGTGTCTCACCCTCTCGAGTACACACCCCGCAAGTTCGTCATTCATCCAGAGAGCAGCCACCTCGCCATCATTGAGACGGACCACAACTGCTACACGGAGGAAACCAAACGGCAGAGGAAGCTGCAGATGGCTGAGGTTTGCACTTATTTTCATGGTCCCTTGTTATTATGTGCCAGAGTTTTTATTGAAGTTCGTGGAAGCAAGCTTCTGATATAGATGATTTTTATGCGTTATTGATTAGATTTCCCTTATCATTAATTTTATTGCTGCTATGTTTTTCATTGTAGTTGCACCGCAACAGAGTTCTTGTTTCTTACCGTCTCCAAAACTCCATATTAAATATTATAGATTATCATAACTCAACTAATAGATAATGAGAAAAATTATAATTAAAATTCACAGTTATTTACGTATGCATTGATAGCTTACGCCTGATCACACATGATCAAAATATCACAACTTGTACTGATTGTAAAGATAATCAATGTTGAGCCTTCCAAGCAGCAGAAAGCAAAGTAATATATTAGTTTACTTGTTGAAAATCTAGAAGAGAATTTGAACCTTACAGGAGCTTCGTGAGGCAGCGGGGGAGGAAGAGGCAGAGGTGGCGGAGAAGATGGCGGAGGCTCTGCTGTCGGAGCAGCTGCCGGACTCTGTGTTTGGGTCGCCCAAGGCAGGACCCGGCATGTGGGCCTCCCTGCTGCGGGTCATGGAGCCCATCCAGGGCACCACGCTGCACCTGCAGCGATTTGAGCAGAACGAAGCCGCCTTCAGGTGCGTAGCTTTACTTGCCACTAGACAGCGCTTACTCGAAAACTTCTTGTCTATCAGAGCTTTAGTTTATGCTCATTTATGTTCAGTATTGCGGACATTGCACTTACTCGAGAACTTCTTGTCTATCAGAACTTTAGTTTATGCTCACTGCTGCTCAGTATTGCGGAAATTCTCAACTCTTTTTGTGACATTTGTTGTTCTGGCTGGCCATCAACGCGTCCACACTCTCGGTAAAGAGCCTAAAGATATACATGAGGCTCAAAAACCTTCAACAGTGGAAGTAGATATTGAAAAGCAGCAATAATAAATGCTTGGCAATAAGTCTGTGCTAGCTGGCAAAGTAGCTATTGAGGCTCGCGCGGCTTTGAAAAATTTAGATACAAGCCACGAAATTTAGTGGTGTCATTTGAGACACCTCTTGAGTGTAGAACCTCGATGAGTGAGCATCCTCTGGAGACTGAGCTTTAATCTTGCTTATCCCCCAGTGGAATCGAAGTGGGTACCGATCAAATTCCACTTTATTGTTTAACTCCGATTTTGTGTGGACCAAAGCCGGCCACCGGAGGGAGCATGTTATACAATATGCACCTCGACTATCATTTTGATGTAGCATTATGACAGACTAGAAAGCCGCACACCTTGTCTTGAAACTACAGTAGCATGAGGCTTTTAACGCTGTTCATCTTTTAGGTAATCTAAAAGAGATGTGCGTTTGACACTAACGATTTTTTGGTTACCGAATACTTTTTCAGGTATGATTGTTGCTCCTGGCATGCGGCATAAACGGGCTTGATTTGCAGCGTTAGTAAGTCCCCTATATAGACTCACGGTATAATGCGTGGTTTGTTTTGTGCAGCATCAACATCGTGAAATTCATCAATCACAGCGACCCTGACCAGCCGTTCCTTCTCGTCGGCACCGCCAAGGACTACATCCTGTCACCACGGCACGTCGACAGAGGTTACATCTACGTCTACAGGTCTGGCCGTTGTTCAATTGCAAGTTTTACTGTCGACATCAGGGCATGAAACCATGTAACTTACAATATAATGTATTGCACGAATCCATTGCTATTTGAGCTTGAAGCGTTTTAGGCGCTCCCTGTTACGGTTCATCGTTTTAAATGATGATATTAATGATGAACGGCATTCAAGTTTTTATTGGTCCTCATGCGGTACTGCAGTCAAAGTGTACCACGTTTCACTGTTGCTATGATGTATGCACATATTTAGAAAATATGTGCATACATCTTGCTGTATTGGTTTAATGAAATGGCGAAGTTGATTGAACTTGAAAAGCTGTTTAGACTGTTTAGGTGTGTCAAAGCTTTGAATGAATTCTGCGTAGCTTGTTGTGAATATTGCGGTATAATCTCATAACAGGTTCGTGAAGGAAGGCAGCGGGCTGGAGTTGGTGCACAGAACGGAGGTCGAGGACGTGCCCACCGCAATCTGCCCCTTCGGGGGACGAGTGCTCATCGGTGTTGGCAAGCTCCTCAGGATATACGACCTGGGCAAGAAAAAACTCCTCAGGAAGTGCGAGAATAAAGTGAGCTTCTTCTTGAGTAGGGCTTTTACTTCGATCTTATTTACTCTTCAGAAAATATAAAAAACCAAATTACCGGTGACAAAAGAAATCTAATAGAATGGTTTGCGAGCTCCGATTAATTTTGTTGTTTAATTTGCATTTGACAGATATATATAAAGTATGGACTTCTCAATAATCTTTACATTTCAATGCTATATGTACCAAACATTCATGTCCCTCATGCAGTCTTCTGGCGTTGCCTATGCTCGTCAGAAGTTCAATCGGATTCCATTTTCCTAGGGTAATTGTTCCTGACCTCATCGCCACAGAGCTCGCTGGGTCTGACTGCGGGTCTTAGTTACGGGGTTAAGTTGTTGTCTCTTTCTCTCTATGCCGATGTCTCTCGTAAGCGACCGCTTGTAAGAGTTATCTCGTTTCTAACGCTGCTTCTTCCTTCTCAGCCTCAGCCTGCCGGCCATTTGAGACCTTCCTGCCTTTGTGGGTGATGGATGATTTTTGATTTGAAAAGTTTACAATAATTGAGTCATTTCACCTTGCTGGTGTTGTTTATTCGTTACTTCCTGCACGGGATAGCTTGATAGCTAAAACCTTATTAAATCATGTGATAACTAAACTAAACTTTCATGTTCCAAACTAATGTTGAGCCTTCTTAACAGATAACAGATAGCAGATGACAACTTAACCTTCCGTTGAAGGTTTGCTGCTTTACTCCTCTTATGTTTTAACCTAACCTTAGTTTTATTCTCACGTGTCCCACAGCACATTCCAAATCTGATCGTGGATATCAAGAGTCGCGGAGAACGCGTGATCGTGTCAGACGTGCAGGAGTCCGTGTTTTATTTACGCTACAAGCGCCACGAGAACCAGCTCATCATCTTCATGGATGACACAAACCAACGCTGCATCACCACATCAATTCTACTCGATCACGACACCATTGCCTGCGCTGACAAATTTGGCAACATTGCAGTGGTATGTTGTGTGTAGCTTACCAATCAATTTATTTCTGTAACGGTTCTGTTATCGAATTTTTGTTATCATGTTTTGCAATATTGAAAATAAGTGTTGATGAATCATGAAGCATGTTAATAATCAATTTTGTGTTGCAATAAAGTTAAACACAAGAACATCACACATCTCAGATCCGTATTGGAAGTGACGTGTCCGACAACGTTGATGAAGACCCCACGGGTAATAAAGCGCTGTGGGACCGAGGTCTGCTCAATGGTGCTTCTCAAAAGGCTGACGTTGTGGCAAATTTCCACGTGGGAGAGACAGTGAACACGTTGGAGAAAGCAACACTCATCCCAGGCGGCAGCGAGAGTCTCGTCTACACAACTTTGAGTGGCACAATCGGCGTCTTGGTGCCTTTCACCTCCCGCGAGGACCACGAGCTCTTCATGAACCTTGAAATGCACATGCGTTCTGAGCACCCACCGCTTTGTGGCAGAGATCATCTTTCCTTCAGATCTTACTTTTTCCCAGTCAAAGTTAGTATATATTTACGTCGAGCTTTAAGTTTTAGATTGAAACATTGTCTTCTTTCGCTTTCCGCCTTACCATTTGAGTTTTTCTACAGATTAGTTCCACGTTACTTTTTCTTGCCATTGGTGGTAAATAATGTTCTAATTGGTTGAAATTGTTACTTATACTTTTCTAATATTAGTGATATTGACGATAGCTTGTTATTTTGGTACTTCAATAAAATATCACTTGCTGCTGATTACATTACATAGATATGTAATCATAGCTCTGTCGTGCATAATCGTGTTACAATCATAATCATCATAGCTATGTAGTACATAATCATGTACTACAATCATAATCATCATATCTCTGTAGTATATAACTTACTGAATTTCGTAACTTTTTTCCCAGAATGTTATTGACGGCGATCTGTGCGAGCAGTTCAACCTGGTAGAATCTACCAAGCAGCGAAGCATTTCTGATGATCTCGACAAAACTCCAAGCGAGCTTTCCAAAACTCTTGAAGACATCAGGACAAAATATGCTTTCTAAGCAAAAACCATGTACAACTATAGCATTAAAACATTTCTTTCTATTTTGTATTTTATTTTTCATCACGTGACATTTACGAGGCAATAAAAATATACATTTTGTGGGCTCCTTCCATATTACATGATTGTATCCAAACAAATGAATTATCTGGATTCAGTTGTTGTTACACCTAACTTGTTACCATGAACATGAAGAACAAAATGTTTGTATCCTCTGCTCCTCGCAATTTTTGCGAGCGATGAACATGAACTCTAAAATGTATTTCAAAGATTTTTCGACAGTGAAGACATCTTTCTTTGAGACTTTCCTCCTTGCGATTGTCAAATAATAAATTGTTTAGAGGGTTGCGAAAATGAACAATTCGAATAGATGAGCTAGTTTTTCAATAGAGAAAACCATAATATATTTGAAGTTCAAGTACCTAATTGCGGGGCTTTGATGCATATTGAATGACGTTGGTTTCAATGTTAACAGGTAAATTTTAAAATGCAGATTTCGGAATGAATTACGATTGATACTGGTATGAATTGTACAAGCATGCATTGAAATAATAATAATATCGGTTTCAGCGTTTATTCGGCATGGGCCTGTCGCCGACTCTCAACATCGCAGAATCTTCGTAGCTTTTTGCGGTCTCAGACACGCAACTCGTTCTTTCAATTTTGCTGTGCTTAACCGCCCGGCCTCCTCGCCGTTCTGACCAGAAACTGGCGCACAGTGCTGGGATCGAACGCGCACCTCCATGCTCCAATCATCATACTCTGAACTGTAACTACTGGTTACAGTTCCGAGTAGCAAGAAGGGTGTAATACAAGAAAGTTAGTAGGAAGTCTCATTTGTTGTAGAGTCTCGCTAAATTTAAGCACGCTGCTTCAACTTAATCGTTGCACAACAGCTCCTGTGGTAGAATGGCTCAGTCGGTGCACCCACCCCGAATGCAACAACGCTGACAGCAAATTTATTGAATTCCAAGGGAACCCCGAACCCTTTTAATAAATTAGTTTTGGTCACGATGGTTTGCATAGTGCGCTCTTCTATTAAAGCTGTTAAAGAAATAAATACCAAACCCGACAAATATCTAAACATAGTATAAGCGAAAATCGAGGAGAAAATCCGAAGTCCTAAAATTCATTTGAGATTTCTCGGGATTTAAGCATCAAAAAGAATTGCTATGACTTTTTTTATTTTATAAGGGCTTAGAGCCAACTTTTTATTAAACAATAAAAAGAAAAAAAACACTCACTGCACAAACATAATATAGTATGTTTTAAGTTCATGGCTGTGATAGGCAGCTCTATTCTATTGTTTTGAAACAAATTATTCCCCTATTACAAATGATTTAGAAGAAAAGATGAATGTCCCTATTATAAGAAAGAAATGTCATCTTCCTCTTGTCGGCTTTCCATCGGACCGGAGACAACCTTCCTCTATGACATGGGACTGAATACTGATGATAGTGAACGTTGTCCAATTGGGGGACAACCCCACATCCTCAATAAACAAATAACGTTGTCCAATACAAGCTCTCAGCCTCTCAGGACCAACGGGCAAAGGTCGTCCTCGAGGTCGACCTGTGGCTTTAGTCTACCCAGTGTCGACACCTCGAAAAGAAGAAGGTAGTGAACGTTGTGTTGGTCCAGTCGGGGCAGTCCCAGTGTACACATAACATAGGGATCTCGGCGCTGAAGTGTAGGCCTGATGTGGCCTGGCGCCGATTCTTTTTCTTTTCGTGCCTTGTTCACAGAAGATCTAAATTCCAAAATCGTGTCATTTGACCGGATCTTTTCACGACTGACGATAGTTTGAAGTAGCTGCTAGTGCTAGACTTCCAGTCTTCCACCGAGTTCGATAAGGTGCTAGGCATTTCAAATCTGAACATTTATTTTTCCATAGCTTTATCTACCTAGTAGGCTAGTAGTCTGTTCTTGAACGCGTTCATACTTGGATCCCATTGTACAAGTTCTTGTAAGAAGTAAATGATTGATTTTTTTGTTTGCAAATTGCTGTTTTCTCCATCCCCTGCAAATTAATTTAATTCTGAATTGCAAGTAAATTAGCGATGCCATGCGGTTACTAGTGACGAATGTAGGTAATGAATCAAATAAGAAATAGCTTTTCAAATAATTCGGTAGCTACATGTTAATTATGTTGTAAACTTGTAAGGAGAGGCTTGGTAAGTTGGTTCCACTAAGTTTAATAGCCTACTGATATTGAAGAGGTTTGCAGTATGGCTTTGGTTTGTTATATAAGGAAATTTTAGCACTGCTAGTGCTAAGGCGCTAACAACAAACTAAAATGCGGATATGCAACATAGCACATGATGAAAGGGGATTATAGTAGGGTTGGCTAATGACAGGGTTGCCTGCCAATTTGCCAATTAGAAAGAGTCAAAGGCCATCTGCCCACCACAGGCACATATGCCCTGCCCCTGGATCATGCTGGATATAATCAAGTTAATCAAATATGAACTAGCTAATCATTGTAATGGACCATCTTGATTCCTGGCTCCTGCCTTCCGCTTCTGGAATGTAGCTTTCAACACTTCTGGACAATCATATAGCCAGGCTGGGAGGTGGGAGCCAATTGCCACCAGTGACCAGTCTACCAGACAGAATCATGAATGAATCAATTAAATTAGATAGAATGGCCTAGCATTGTCTGCCGAACCATGAAAAAATTCTGCACCACTAGGCACTCTGAAGTCTGACGTAGCAAATAATAATCAGAATGGAATTCTAAGACTAGTGGTTTACTTAAAAAAAGCATTCCACCCTGTGACCCTAAAAGAAAATGTTCCATGCAACTAGAAACAGGTTTGCAGCCAATTGCACTTTTGCAGGCTATAAAAAATGGCTTTGGCATGAAAAAAATGTCAGGCAACACAGAGAACGTTCAACGTCCCACTCCCAACATTGTTGATTGTGCCTGTTTTATTTATTTAAAAAACATTTAGCTATATCACCTATTTATTGCATCAGCTTTCAAACTGAGGAGAAACTTGTTGGCAATTGGAGGAACTTATCGAAGAAAAGGCAATGCAGTACATGACAATTGCATGACTCAGTTCAGTTGACTCAACTGACTAGATTAGACATTAGAGTACTAAAAAATTTAGAATTCAAACCTCAAGATTCTGTGAATTTTGATTTCTTCATTATTAAAACTTTGGAAGGCTCACAATACCGGTATATCACATATATAAAGTTTTCACTCGATTATCGTCTCAAAGTTTAGGAGCTTTATCTGCAGTTAATGTGCATTAGTTACCTCACCCACCGGGCACTGGTTGCATAATGAGAACTAACCAGCCACTAACCATCATTAGATTCCTGCCACCTTGTCTGTTGCACATGATTGATTCTCCATGCATGCATGCATGTATAACATTTATGAAGGTTATTAAACCTTTCTGTTGAATGTCAGTGACTGATAAATTTGTAATGTGGAAAATTTGTATCTATCATTTTTTCACAGGAGTATATTGATGGTTGGTATCCCTGCTACCTTCTTTGATATTGTCTTTTGTTTGGTTGGTATTCCTGATTGCAATGGAAGGAGTTTTCATGTCTCAGCTTATTGCACCAGTGATCAGTTTTGTATTTGTGGATTGAATCATCGGCAGTTTTTCATGTATTTGTGAGTTTACCGAAGGTTATTAAACCTTTCTGTTGAATGTCAGTGACTGATAAATATACATTGTGAAGATGTTATTCTTGCGATTTCCATCCAATAATGACATAACTACATTATTGTATTACGCACTTGAAATAAGTGTAGCATTATGAATTAATTAGTATCCATGCCTTAACATTGTGTGCATTTGAGGCAGTCCATTCTAGCTTTCTAACGCTCATTGATTGGATCCATCATCCTTGTTACTGTGATGATGTAAGCTCTGTTCTTTCTAATGAAACAGCTGTGGCAGCTTGCAGAGACTTGTCAGTGATGATGATCAGCTGAAAGTGGAGGTTTGCTGGCCTTTCCAGATTTTTGGATCATGCTTTCTGATTTGCTATGTTTACCAGTTAATATATTACCCCTCTGGAATTCCACAGTCCACACTGCGTAGCGTGCCGGAGCCTTGCAGCAAATGTCATATCCACCACCAAGCTTTCCATATCTAGGCCATGCGTGGTGGATGGTGCGTTGAACCAGCCCTCAGTCGGATGGCCACTCTTTGAAGGACAATGAATTTTGGAACAGAACTTCAACTATGCTATCTGAAACCTAACCTCAGATGCGGTGAATGTAAAATTACATAATTTAACGATGCCGGGAAGTCATTCGATCCACTGTCTGGTGGTGCATGGCAGGTTTTATGCAAGGCCAGAGGAGGACAAAGCCAAAAGGTTGCAGCCTTGAAGGCTGCTGTGCGTAAGTTCAAGTTTGAGCATTGGACCGGTGGCCAGGGTATGAAGTGATGCTTCAATGCAACATTCAGTGGTGGACAGCCATTCAACTCTATCTTGGTTATTTGACCTTGTGTCTGGGGGTGTAGAGCTCAAAATATTCAAAGCAGAATGATGGCAAGGGTTGGCTACAGATGGCAGGTTCCATTCACAGCTGATTGGTGGATGTCCGGACTCCAGAGAGATCCAAGGCATTCAATTCAGGGATTATTGGTTCACAAAATTAGTAGTGCATGGCTGCGCTCCCCTAATGATGCATATGGTAGTGATAGTCCACACTCCAAGTTAGCTAATGATGCATAGTCCACACTCCACACAACATTATGATAATCCAAGATATAATTACCAGGATATTGGTGAACTGAAGCCCTCATTAGATGTAACAGCACAATTACAGTAAAGCCTTCCTACAGTATAATGAATAAAAAATTCAAAGTCCTAAATGATAAGATCAATGTGGTTCAGTGTCATGTGCAAGTAAAAACATATATTCAAAAGACCATAAGTAAGAGGTCTCTAAATACCATGCCAGAGACAGCCATACAGGCAATGAGAAAATCAATCTATCAATCACAGTTTTTTTAAGGATGAGTTGATGAGACACCCAAAACACCAGTTCTCTTTTGCCCCATTTGTTGTTTCTAGAACATCCTAGGCCAAATAAAGCTGGTTTGATGTTGTAGGAATGGATATGTGGTTTATATTTTCTTTCCATTTGTTACTCAGATGCATTACATTTTCAGATACCCCAATCACAAATGATTGTTTGTTTTTGCATGGTAGTCTTGTTTTGTATCTTGAGTAATGTAATAACAGCTCCTTTTATTGTTATCAATGTTTTTTTACTGTATCCAGATCTCTAAGAATGATGGCACCATTTCATTGCTCATCAGTCCCTTGAAATTTTTTAACTTTTTTGTATTTATTGATTGTGTGTTTTGCTTATAGGAGGTTAATTAAGATATCCAGATCTTCACTTTCTTATTTGGTTCTCAGAGTTTTGATTTTACTAAGAACTCCCGCATGTTTTTACAACATTTGTAGGAGATGGTAGGCTGAATCGGGAAGAGTGATTGAAGATCCTCTTCTCCTTTGATATGGTGCCAACGCTTCAAAAGGGCTCACCTCAGGTTGTTTTTTTAACAGGTTGCATTGTAGTGACTTTTCTGATTTGATTTTTCCACTTGGGGCATCTTTAAGTTGCACCAAGAAAAGTGTCTTACTATAGCCTCTTTGTCTTAGGTGTTCGTAGAAGATTAGGATATGTAGTTTCCTTTAAGTCCAGAACATTGTTGCAGTTCCATTTGTGACTAAGTATGGTATTTTGCCCTTTGCAAAACCTTTCAGACAAAATAGGGGATGGGCCTCAATATACCGAAACGTTTTTGCATCTTTGAAGTAAGTTTTTATGTCCATAATATTGTTAATATATGTAGAAGTTCTGTCCTTAATAAATTGCGAGGCTGCTAAACTCTATTTGTGGCTAGGAAAGTGGAAATTTTCCACACTACTATAGTTCATGCTGAGACTATGAAAAAACTTCTTTATTTTTCATTTCTACTATGCATGAACACCACCAAATTTTTTATGCTCCCCAAATCCTGGTCATGCCATGAAGCCCATGCTCCACTGCAAGGCGCCATCCGAGCCAGCTTTGACCAAAGTTGTGCAACCTGGAGCATGTTATGCCAACCTCTAGGCACTCAAGCAGAATATGTTTGTTAGTTTGGGTAGTGTGTGACACTGGGTGCATAGCTTTGACCAAAGTTGTGCAACCTGAACCCAACCTCTAGGCACTCAAGCAGAATATGTTTGTTAGTTTGGGCAGTGTGTGACACTGGATGCATAGGTCTGAATGGATGCTGTCTAGGTGGTGTTTGTAGGTGTATAGTGAGGGATGGTGGCAGCAGCTTATTCTGCTCAGGTGCATCTTGCCTGCATGGTTCACCTGCTGTTCTGTGTGGCTAATGTCTGGTAAAGTGCCATATAATATATTGTTGACTGGTGGATTTGAGAGTGCATTCCATGTGAGATGTGTGTCCATTTTTGATGAAGTTGGCTGGTTCTGTGGGCAGGAGTTTAGAATAGTATCTTCGGCATTTAAAGAATAGGCCTGGATAGGCCTGTCACCAATTCTTGTACTTTTCTTGACTAGACTCGCCTTTTGATCAGATCTTTTCAACGGACGGTAGATATAAAATTGGAGTTAAGTAGTGTGAGGTAGTAGTTGTATGGAGCAAATGTTGCTCACCTCTTTGACTTTTTCTTGATGTGAATTTCCAGGTTTGTAGTTATATTTACATATTCACAAAACTGAAGAATATGTTTAAGTAAGAGTCATTAGTTGAAAAATTATTTTAAAAAACTGGTCTTTAAACACTGAAAGTCTGAAAAAAAAGTTGTTGACCTTTTTGTAAACTTCAAATTTTATTTTGAAGTTTTTATTTGATTTATTTCCCCCCAAAAATGGATAATACTCAGGGAAATATGGTAAGTTATATCTCTGAATTGTCAAAGTGATTATAGTTAATATAAGGAAAATAGGAACTACTTAACATTATAATTTAAAGTTATCTTGTTATAATGTTTTTATTTTATTTCCATTATTATTCCTAGAGCTTTATTGTGTGATTTATATATAGGGTATTCATTAAATTCTGTGAAAAGATAGTGTTATTTTTATTACCAATATTCTTATATTATATTTTTTCCTGGAGATCAAGTATGCTTTGTTGAATACATCATAAGTTGAGGGTGGATTTTAAATTGCTTGAGTGCTTTCTTACTTTGTTTTATATAACAATTCACCATGCAACTCAATAAAAATTGTGATGCAGCTTCAAAACTTGAAATGCATAAGTGTTTGAAATTGTCAGCATAAGTGTCTATAATTGTCAGCATAAGTGTCTATAATTGTCTGCATAAGTGTCTATAATTGTCTGCGTAAGTGTCTATAATTGTCTGCATAAGTGTATATAATTGTCTGCATAAGTGTCTATAATTGTCTGCATAAGTGTCTATAATTGTCTGCATAAGTGTCTATAATTGTCAGCATAAGTGTCTATAATTGTCTGCATAAGTGTCTATAATTGTCTGCGTAAGTGTCTATAATTGTCTGCGTAAGCGTCTATAATTATCAGCAGGATCTGAGCCATGAAGATGTATGGGATGACACTTTACTGATCCAGCAGTACGACTCAAGCATGGAACAGCTCAGGAAGAAAGCTGCTCTTCAAATTCCAATTTCAAAAACATCTCATAATTCCTCAACCAGCCAGGTTAGTGCTAGTGAGTGTTAATGACTGTCAGCAAACACTCCCAGGTTAGTGCCATGGAGTGTTGGTGGCTGTAAGCAAACACTCCCAGGTTAGTGCCATGGAGTGTTGGTGGCTGTAAGCAAACACTCCCAGGTTAGTGCTAATGAGTGGTAATGACTGTAAGTAAACACTCTCAGGTTAGTGCTAATAAGTGTTAATGACTGTCAGCAAACACTCCCAGCTTAGTGCTATGGAGTGTTGGTGGCTGTAAGCAAACACTCCCAGGTTAGTGCTAATGAGTGTTAATGACTGTAAGCAAACACTCCCAGGTTAGTGCTAATTAGTGTTGGCTGGCATTGGCAGTAAACAGTTCCTAATTACTTGTTTATTCATGAGAAGGTGTCTGCCAGTTTCTGATAAAATATTTACTTAGCATTCATTTGCAGAATTTTGGATAGAGTAGCAGTAGATCATGAAAATCTTGAAACCAATAATTTAAAAATGTCTTATCCATTTATTTACAACCATCTTGAGCCCAAAGGCTGCTAATGTCTTACTTGGGAAATATTCACAATCATTATTCATGCTCATGTTCATTCATAGTTACACATTTGTCACATGCTAGCAAAGTGAGGCATGTCACCCCTGCCTGAAATTTTCAATACTTCTTTCTGTGATATGTGCATAGTAGGTATATCCTGGCTAAAATATCACCATACCAGTACTCATTGTTTTACCTTGTGTTCTAGTTTCATGATTGGTTTTATTTTTACCTAAATATTTGCTTGATAGGCTGGAAGCAGCGGAATGTTCTCATCAGTACCCTCAGGAGTGAAGAAATTTCAACCAACCAAAAAGGCTCCAGCTAAACCTCAGGTGGGACACATTTTCTTGAAATTTGTCATATTATTGATTCCCTTAAATTTTGTACTCTGTATTGTGTTCATTTTGCTATGAAAATCTTCAACTCTTAATGACTTACAGGTGTAAATATGATGTGTAGAAGATCATTTTTTTGTCATTAATAGGCTTGCAAACCCTTCTTGTTCTTAAATATGAAAAATCAATGAGCAATCAAAATACCACTTTAAATAATGTTAATGTAATAAATTCTAGAAAGGAATCTGGTTTAACCTGAATATGTTGGCATGAAATTCTTTTGTTGTTGGCAGTGTGGATGTCTATGGATCAATATGTATATGTTTGTGGACCTCAGCTCCTATTTTGAGTGTTCAAAGATTTTAAAGCGTTCTTTAGCACCAGAAACACTGCTCTTGATTGATAGGCAAGTCAATGATCAGTTGAATAGAGAAAAAAACTCTCCAAGAAGAAGCAGTTATTTGATTATCTGGCAAAGTTTTTCTTCTCTCAATTGTAAATGTTGTTCCCAAATAGTTTTTCTGTTGTTGAAATGTTCAGCAATATATCATGACAACTATCACCTTCAACATTCCATTGTAGAAATAATAATGAAAAGTTATTAAAAAAATAATACCTCATTCCATTTATTTATTTTTGTTTAATTCTAATCAGTGGCAAGTGGGCGCAGCTTGTCGTTGTGAGTTCAGCGAGGATGGCAAAGTGTACGAGGCCACAATTGAGGCCATCACTCCAAGCTCCAACCTAGCCACTGTTACCTTTGTAGGATATGGCAACTCAGAGGATATTCCTCTCAGCAAACTACTCAGGTTAGTGCTAGGTGTTTATCATTCATTTCAAATGACTATCTCCATGATCAATCAATCTCTTGCATTTTGATCAAGAATGTCATGTAGACAATTGTTGGACTTGAGGACAAATTAATTTGATATTTTTTCTCATCCAAAGAAGTTTCTGCAGCCTATTTTTCTTTTTTTCTATTTGAGGCTCGCTAGTTAATAGAAGGGTTTCTAATGTTCTTCAAAGTGTGTCATGCTCTCGACCAGCATCATTAAGGGCTGAAGGTCAGTGCAAAAGACAGAGGCAGTTGGCCAATATATCAGTGGCCTGAGGCAGTTGGCCAATATATCAGTGGCATGAGGCAGTTGGCCAATATATCAGTGGCATGAGGCAGTTTACGTATGAAAGAATCATGGAATAGCACAAAAAAGTCTACCCTAATGCAAGCATCAAAGCAGCAATACTGGCGTCTGTGGAGCCTTTATTTCTGAGTGCAATTGTATGTCATTCCTCATGCATTTTGTTCATACCAATTATGCCTCTTTGCATCATTACATAACAGGCTTCTACATTTGTTACTAGGTATTCTAACTTCCATCACATCTTTCCTTTTAATATTCATCACCTCCCAATGAACTTAATCTTTAATGTTCTTTGGTTCTTTTAATGTGCAAAGACGTTTTATTTTGAAATGAATATATTTTAGTCTATTAAGATATTTTAATGAATACCCTGATGGCAGAGTATTTGACCTAGAATATTTTATCTATTTAGGGAAATTCATGTATTTTTATTGGTTCTACTTCAAGAATAAATAAAAGTGTGTTACGTAGATGACCGATCTTGAGGTTCGACCGCACGTCAACTCATTCCCAATTCCAAATCCTTGCACCATATTGCCATTCAAATGTTTGGTTATAAGCTTTTTGAAGTTTCTTTATGTCTTCATTTGTTTTCATGTATCCATTTCCCTGCAAGGTTTCATGTTTTTTGTCCCAGCTATGACAAAATCATTTGTTTATAAATTAATTTAATTTAATAATTAATTATTTGTATCAATATATTCTCAGATCAAAAGGAGCAGCTGCGCGTAGACAACAAGAAGCTAATGCTGCTCAAGATAACGACTATGAAGAAGAGGAAGAAGAAGAAGTAGAACTTGTGAGTGCTGAGTACACTTGTCTGAGTGACCATAGTGGCAAACCAGAGCTTTTTTAGAATCAGTTCATTTTTAATTTCTTCATTTACTCAAGATTCAAACCAATTTCTTAAGTACGAGTACTGGTCTACTTATAAGACTCAAAAATGAACTTGAGGGAGAGTCTAAAAAATTCTCTGCTTTGGCAGTACACTTGTCTCTATGTCCCACAATTTCTCTACATTTATCAATCAGCTCTTCCTTGTTGTTTATTATTTATATTAATTATATACTCATGATCTTTATACAAGAAATAAGGGATGCAAGTGTCACCACCCAGCCATTACTCTTGGCCTTATAACAAATAAAATCAGACATGTATTTGGCTCAAGAATAGAATTGGGAACCAATTAATTACCTATGAAAGAGTAAAGCCCTTCAAACAATGCTGAACGGAACAATTTTTTGGTATTCGCAACGTCTCGTCATAATTTATTTTGCTGTTGTCATCGTAGAGAGAAGGACCCAGTTTTGTTAATTCTCAAAATTTATTTTATTCGTTAAGAAATTAAAACAAACCGAGTCCCACTTGTCTTTAAATTTTTCCTATTGGCGAAGGCTCTCTTGGAAATTGTTTTCTTTGAATGCAGCTTTCACTCCTAATGAGTCAATTTCATGCAAAATACTTACAGGGCTATTTACATCTACTTCCTTACTGCAGAACTCTTTTCTGTTATGGTTTAAAATGAATGCAAATATTGATGAATAATTGATGACGTCAGGAGAGCGGAGTGGGCGAGGACGAGAGCAGTGACTGCAGCAGCAAACTCACAACCCCCAAGAGCCGCTCGAGCAGAAGAGCAGACTCGGCCCACGTGACGAGCAGCAGTACAGCCACGAACAGCAGGCACAGTTCCTTCTCCCGCCTGTCCATGCCGGTCAGAACTGCTGTAGCTGCTCTATATTAGACCCTGTATAGTGGCTGCTCCTTCTCCCGCCTGTCCATGCCGGTCAGCACTGCTGTATCTGCTCTATTTTAGACCCTGTATAGTGGCCGCTCCTTCTCCCGCCTCTCCATGCCGGTCAGAACTGCTGTATCTGCTCTATTTTAGACGCTGTCTAATCCCTCTATTTCTGGCAACAAGATAATATAAGTTCCTTGACAGGACGGTGGAGGCGTGCTACCAGATTTACCACCACCTCCTCCACTGGGCATGTCATTCTCTGGCCTGGAGGACAGCGAGATGCTGCATACCTTGCTCATGAGCTGGTACATGACTGGCTACCACACCGGCTACTACAGGGGCGTCAAGATGGCCAAGCACAGACACCGACACCACTGATAGGCAGCACAGCTTTATGACATATGGGAAATGATAACGAATCATGTTTAGCAGGGCGTCGGATGTCTTGTGTGCTTCAATGAGCTTCAGCACATGGACACACTGAACAACCTCCCGCGAACAACTTTTTAAATACTGAGCCTTTGGTTAATGAAAAAGTTTAGTTTCTTTTCTATATTAGGATAGTGCCCTGTAGCGAGAGTGACCGACTTGTAGTGAGAGTGACCGTTGTAGTATATGACAAGTGTGACCGACATTGTATTTATTCATTATTCTAAGTGTTCATCTCCTTTGAATGTCTCATCACCGTGGTATCCACTATGTGTGACTGAATAGCGATAAAATGTGGTTTCTCTGATGCGTTGTTATCAGGACATTCACAAATACTTATTGGGAAAGTTTTTTTTTTTTTCTTAAAGAACGTAATGCTTTTTATTAAGCTGACATCATTCAATACGATAGGCACTCAAGGCTATAATTTCGCTGTCTGTGTTCATATCTAATCTGTCTATAGGAAGATTACAACAAACCTTAGCCGAACATTTTAGTGTATTTTTCTATGCACTTTGAATAAATTCGCGCTCATACCGTAAGAAACCATTATCATTGACACAGCGCATCTCGTTAGTCTCTGTTCTTATTTTATTTTCTGAAGATGAGGAAATCTGAGCCTCTTCGTTTTAAGGTTCCATGCTTTATGCCTTCATCGTGCGTGGATGACGTGTGTGTCACGAGGATGACGTGTGTGTCACGAGGATGACGTGTGTGTCACGAGGATGACGTGTGTGTGTCACGAGGATGACGTGGGTGTCACGTGGATGACGTGTGTGTCACGAGGATGACGTGTGTGACGCTCTTAATACGATTGAGACACGTTACAAGGTTACAGGAGTCTCCTTTGATTTTCAGCGAATAAAATGTAGTGTTTTTGCTTGTAAAGAATAATTTTAATGCTTTAAAATGAAAACATATGTTTCCTAGATATGTGATCTTAAACCTTTTGAAATATTTCCTAATGCTTCTGGAACCGGCAAGGCCCTGGAGACAGCTGTTTTAAATGCTTGATCTAGAAATCAATTCGTATTTAATGGCATAGCTGACGTGTCACAAGCACTACTCAAGTACATACTAGGCTTGTGCTTCACCAAAAATTACATACTAGGCTTGTGCTTCATCAAAAATTACATACTAGGCTTGTGCTTCATCAAAAATTACATACTAGGCTTGTGCTTCATCAAAAATCATATACTAGGCTTGTGCTTCCTCCAAAGTTACAAGCGTCCAAGTAGAAAATCTCACAGATTGTTTAGGAAGTTCAGAGCCAACAACAAGGTGGATCGATTGCAATTAGAGCAAATTGTTGCTTTACTCTTCTAAGATGCTGTAGTACGTGTTCAATCTTGAATTGCCATGCAGGATTTACCTGACCTTAGTTCACAATTCCGGTCTTCACAACAAGTTAAACTCTTCTGCTTGATCTGACTCCAAAAGATCTTGATATAATAATTAGTCAGTCGTCAAGGATACAAAACTGATTTACACCAATTATTTCTTTATTTCACTCAAATTTTCAAGCTTCCCAAAAGATGACCATGGAATTTAATATTGTCGCTTGCAACGTTGAAATTTTGCAATCGTGAAAATCGATTTCGACTGGAAATAAGAGCTACGGACGGTAAACTAGCTACGAAAACGCGCTGCACTCGAAAATTATAGGCCACAAATAAATATTGGACTACCAAAATATCAAGTATAAATAAGACTCTACAAACTCCAAAACTACAACGAAATCAAATCTCAGAATATGACTTAAATTTAGGTGCATTAGTACGCGTTCGAAGTTATTAGTGCGGAAATTAATATAGTTTGGCAGAATTTATTCCGTTAGGCAGGTTTCAGTCAATTATCGTCAGTAAAACAAATTCTCTGGTCTTTAATGATACCTGGTAAAACTCATTCTAAACTATCGTTATTACATAACATATTACATATTGTGAAGTGCAGCACGATAGTTGCAGAGAGATGCGGGCTCGAGCCCTATCTAGCTGCGATAATTTCTAGTCAATTTCGCGAGGTTTCGAGTGTGGACACAAGACTGGTAGTAGTGAGTTGCAACTTTAATACTCAGCTATCGTGACAAAATCGAAATTCGTCTTTAAATTATAATTTTATTCTTTATGATTACGAAATTATTTCTAACGACAAGATCTAAACAGCATAATTCACAGCCATTTAATATAATGCACTATTGTCATGTGAAGCCTCTTAGGGTCATGGATGTAGCTGATGCTCTCCGTGTAAAACGTTTTTTATACGTGAAGAGCTTTAAGCTTGTCTTAGTCATTTCAATTCGGATTTGCTGGCTTCATCTTGACTGTGAACTTCATGAGCAAGGTAATTCTCGAGAGTCTGAGCTTATGCGATGCCGTTCGAACAGATACAAACAAACAATAGAGTTGAAATTAAAAATTGTTGTGCTGAATGTAGTTCCGCAGCCTGCGCCATCCAGCGGCAGGGTTTTGAGGTCGATACATGCGTGCCGATATCACTACCTGCGCGCCTCTAGCGGTCAATGAAATCAATATACTTAAAAGCCGAGACTAATGGCTCGTGTCTAGCGCCCCTACGGCCCAGCGATAAAGCGTGCCTTCAGTTCATAACAATACGGTGGTTCATTGCAAGCCTGACGCGAGGTGAACGCAATTTCCATGTTCTTTGTTACAGGCGCTTGGCATATGCTTGGAAACATGAAATCGAGAGTACAAATTACATTTCTGTAGTGTCTGAATTGTTATGCATATTTGTCAGTTCTCATTGCATTCTCTGAGTTTGCGAGCCGAGAAAAGCTCTTTTAATCCTTTACGTTTACAATTATCTATAATAGAAAAAAAAAGCCTCAGAGATTTCAGCTAATCAACTATGAGATTGCAATTTCAATTGTTAGTTTATAAAATGGATTAGTCGTCAATCCCTCATGGCAACTAGCTCCATGTGAGCATTTTTCGTTGAATCCGCATCGTTCCTAACTCATTTGTGTGGGATAACTAACTCCAGTATAGGCAATTTTTCTTTGTAATTTAGCAATAATTATTTACCGCAGTAAGAATATTATTAATTCACTTAAAAAAGTACGAACTTTTATGCTTATTACTCTTCCTCTAAAATTAACATTACAAGAATATGATAAATTACCGCTGGTTAAACCTTGAAACAAATTCAGACTTGAATAAATAATCACGGACCAACATTTTATTTAAAAATGATGATGATCCAATTTACTCCTGTAATGCACCGGATGAATTGAAGTGGAAAGTGTCGTTGCTGGGAACGAATCCTTTGTTCACCAATTCAAATGTTAGGATTCGTGGGCGTCAAGACAAAAAAAAATCAAATTATTCACACGCTTTGTCAGTTTAAGTCGATAGAATTTGCATGGATCGCCAAAAAAGTTTCATTAGTGAACGTGAATAACGATTAATACATTTCACAGAATCCAAACTTACGCCACTCTTAATTAATTGATACTTATGGCAGGGTCAATCGATGAAAAAACTGTTCACTGTGAAGAACAAACATTATATTATCATTTTGGAGGAGCAGCGTGCAGGAGAGCGGCGACAGTCGGACTGCAGCAGACGATCTCGCCGCCACAGGCAGGAGAGCGGCGACAGTCGGGCTGCAGCAGACGATCTCGCCGCCACAGGCAGGAAAGCGGCGACAGTCGGGCTGCAGCAGACGATCTCGCCGCCACAGGCAGGAAAGCGGCGACAGTCGGGCTGCAGCAGACGATCTCGCCGCCACAGGCAGGAAAGCGGCGACAGGCGGGCTGCAGCAGACGGTCTCGCCGCCACAGGAAGCCACCTGCTCCACAAGCTCTGCTGCAACAGCGCGCAAGGCTACGCGGTGTCACGCGAGGCTACGCGGGGCGTCAACTGCTTAGCGTAACCATGGTGACGATCGAATTGCTGCTCTGCTTGAGTTAAATGATGTGTTCCCTTGACATCGTACTTTCCTTTTCCGTGGGTCCATGTGACTTCTAATTCTGCAGAAAATATGACATACACAGAGAGTTCATACTTTATCTCATGGATTTGATAAGAAGCGTCTTTGTTTTAGATAAAAACTGCGGTCGTGAAGTCGCTCTGCTTTGAAGACGCTCTTGAGAAGTTCATGGAACTGTTTCATAACGTCCTGTGAAAACATAATAGAAGTTGAACATTAATTAATCAGTTAGAAGCAAGGTTGTCACTTTCATGGCCCTTGTTTCGATAACCCCGACTTCATATGCAAAATTTCAAAGTCGCTAGCTTGACATTGTCATGGATGGGAAAAATCTACAGGGTAATTCTGAATGATGGACCCAACTAAATAAATTCGTCTTTATTTAAATATAAATTAAAAACGAATAATTTAAACACCAATAAAAAAAAGATTAAATTTTTTAACCCATTGGCATCTTGATGTCCGAAACACTTTGAATCACTTGCAGAGCGTTGAGTAGGACGCATAGGAAATGGAGATCGGGCTCTACACTTCTGGCCACCGAGATCACCTGATCTCACCCCATGTGACTCTTTCTTGTGGGGTTACGTCAAGGAAGCTGTTTACGTCCTGCCTCTACCAGCAACTCTACGTCCCGCCTCTACCAGCAACTCTGTTTACGTCCCGCCTCTACCAGCAACTCTGATCTGAAGAACCGTATCACTGCTATGCGGTGCACTCAGTAACAGAAGATATGCTTTCTCGTGCGTGGGACCGGTTTGGCTGCCGTTTAGATGTTTGCCGTGAAGCATAAGTGAGATTTGCGGAAAATTTATAAATATGTCAAAAAAATTTTGAATCTTTATCTTTCCATTGTTGTATAAATTATTCATTTTTAATTTATGCTTGGATAAATACGAATTTATTAAATTGGATCCTAAATTGAGGATAGCCCATTGCTTTATTTCCAAGTTTTTTGGCAAGAGAATATTTTACTTTTCTCCTTAACTCTTGCAATAGTGGTGCTGCCAAACGGATTCATTATCAAATAAAAAACAATTAAATTTTAGTGATCATAACTAATCTGTCTTACGTAGCAGTAGTGTATTAATTTGGTATTACCAATTGCCGTCTCCGCTCGAGTCTCACTTCCTCAATGCCTGACGCTAATAACGGCTCATGCTAAACGAGTCAATAACGTCACACTCCTCGGTTATTACCGTCAAGAATTACGCGGAAGTTGGTTCTGTTGTTTGTAATGGGAATACCTTGGGAAAAACTAAACGGAATAGCGCAATAATTTCAAACAATTGGAGGGAGGATGTAAGTCAATTAAAGTTAGATTAAACTTGAATGGTCTAATATTGTATGAAACAGCGAATATTGCACCAACTGCGAACTAAAACCTTGTATATCACAGTTAGGGTAAAACATTAGCAGGCACAGACCATCTGACTGATCTAGAGAGACTGACATTATAAGTAAACTGGACAAATGGATAAAATTTTCCGGTTTGGTTGGAGACCTAACTCGTATTAAGAATAAATTCCTCAACAAAAGTCAACTATGAAATTAAAGGGAAACCCCAGCAATTTGAAGTAAGTTAGCGATTTTTCTTCTAGTTCCGAAGTTTTCTTGTTCGCTGATTAAGTTTTTTTCAATTTTGTGAGAACGAAAACAGAGGCTTGGTGATGTCTAATTTATATAAAATACAGGGTGGTTTGCGGCAACTTCCTGATTTGAAAGCCCAATAAAAAATATAGTAGAAATATCATTACAATATGAATTTTATTGAAAAAGACATTACCTGAATTTATATATCACTTAGTTTCAAAGATGACATGGGACAAATGACAGCCCCATTGTCAATGCATTCAGTTAGTCGATTTTTGAAGTTCCGTTCAGCTCGCTTAAGCAAGCTGACGGGTATGGACCTTATTTCCTTGAGAGGTGACCTTCTTTGGCCGGCCCGATTCCCTGATTTGGCTCCGTATCTTAAATTAATTGTTTACAATGACTGTCCAAGGACCCTACCTTATTTGAAGAACAACATACGCCAAGCCATCGCCAACATACTCGTCAATATTTTTCAGCGAGTTGAATGGAACTTCAAAAGTCGACTAACTGAATGCATTGACGATGGGGGCAGTCATTTGTACGATGTCATCTTCAGAACTAAGTTATACAAAAATTCAGGTAATGTTTTCTTTATTAAAATTGAAATTTTAACATATATCTTTACTAGTTCTTTTTATATTGAGCTTCAAAATCAGGAAATTTCCGTGAATCACCCTGTACTACGTTCCATTTCCTAATTATTCTCTCATAGAAAAACGCCACAAGCTTAGCGTGACAACCCTTGCCTCGAGTTCAAGTTCAGCGCACACAGCAGACTTCTGACCTGACCAAGCGTCAGTCGTTTACCAGCTGCGGTAGGTAGAGGGTGTAGGAGCTGCTGCGCGTCTGGTTTACTGAATGGCGTTTAGGATAAATCCATTTCCAAAACCCACACGTCGAATGAAATCCATGAAAAATATATTTTATTTTAGGTTTACATTTATTATGTTGGATTTTTGACGATATATGTGCAAATTTGAGAAGGAAATTATTTTTTTAATTTAATCACTGTAAGTGGTTGAATCGATCAGTATTCCCTTTCCCATTACGCTTGAAGTTATCGAAAGTATCACATTACTCGCAAATGACAAATATAAATAAATACCTTTGAGTCTTTTACCAGCTGTCACCGTCACCCAGTATACAAACGAAGTTACTTCGGAAGCCTGAATTTCTGAAATCAAGTCTGCATCGCTACGTCTTAAATGACAATCCGACCATAGCTAAGCAAGCGCACGACATACCTAACTTTCGCGCGTTTTCTGCTCTGCCATTTGCTTGAGTAAGAATTTGCGTTCTTTTGCACGTCTCAAAATATTTCTCAGTCAGCAGGGGTAATAGTTTCGAGTTAGTTTTTCTTAGCTAATTTTACTAGTGAAGAAATTTTCTCTAAAAAAACATTATAGATACCTGGATTTCGTTTCCGAAATAGTCCATTAAATAAGGCTGAAGAAGATGCAAGAATTATTTAGCTTGCGCCTCTAATGAATTTCTCCGAAGCCTGAATAGCTATTAATTATTATAAGCCATATCGTGTAAAGGTGAAGCAAACGCGCTTGGTGAGCATAGGTCGTGCAATACGGCAATATTCAATAGTCATTGCAGCTGTTGAAGAAATAGTATATCATAGTTGCTCAGACTATAAAGATACAAATCGACGTTTCCGAATGTCCCATTTTTCGATTTTTCGTTCCAGGTAAATCTTCCCTGCCCTGCAAAAGTAATTGGAATTATTGAATTAATACTTGTTTTTGAAAGGAACTAGGCATGCAAATGTTTAGATGTGTTCCTTGAGCTGTACTTTCAGTCATTTTCTGAAAATTTGACAAGTGATCATAATTAGGTTAAGGCCTCCATCTTGCATCTGCAGACGACTTTCTCCAGGCATGGGATTATCCACCGTGGAAGCTCAGGTGAGTTGTCTTCTTAAATACGTAAAGGTGCCTGTACTCGGGGACAGTACTGGCGGCAAGTAGATCAGAAAAATGCCAAATGTCTGCCGCTTGGTGTCTATCCCGCAAGTAACTTAGTATGCTTAGACATGAGACAAGTTTAAGGTGCCGCCGTGCCGGTATCTAGTCGTTACCGTCACAGCGGCACCTTAAACTTGCCTCGTGTCTAAGATTACTTGCGGGATATACACCAAGCGGCAGACATTTGGCACTTTTTTTGATCTACTTGCCGCCAGTACTGTCTCCGTGTACAAGCACCTAATTAGATATCACCGCCTTGAACTGGAGTAAAGTATCGTTGTGATGCAACCAAGTAGATTAAAAAAATTATGTCGTGCTGTTCGAATTATTTGGTGTTCAGACTTTCGCGGTACAAGTTTACACGAGGTGTTTGCCAATTGAATTTTCTTATGACATTTTCGTGTTCACGGTCAGAAAGATATTATAAATTTGAATATCATATGGTCCTTCCGGCTCCGGCTCCAATTTCTTGTAGCACCTTCTGAAAGGCATTAATGTTCTTCTGCTTGCTCAATTTTAATTTGAAAAAGAATTTACAATTCCAAAAATAAAGAGAATGCAAAAACAATTTCACAAAATTCACCATATCTTTGTGGAAAACAACCTTTTATGGGTTGCCGTCCGGCATATTGGCGGATAGCAAAGGCGTTGAGAATGTAATACAAATAAACAATCCGTACTTCACTCTCGGCGACCAAACCGTATAAGTTGTTTAAAGTTTTCAGACTCTTCCCCTTGGAAGATAATTCATTAACTTTTTTTATCCAGAGCAAATTTTTAATAAGTACTCTGAGCCCTAATTCTGCGACGTATATTTTTCACTCCCTACCAAACAATCGTAAGCAGTGAAGGTTTTTTTCAGCATTAGAACAGTTCATTCATGAACTCATGTAAGATGACGAGTTCACCGAAGAAAAAATTCGTAAATTAATAAATGTCTTGCAAAATTATCAGAAAATCTAAATTAAAAAGTTATATTACTTCAATGGTTTGAGAAACTCATTTTCCTTAAATTTCTAAAGCGACCCTTAATTTTGAGTGAGAAAGATGGACCGATCAGGACTTGAGGGAGAATGATGGACCGATCAGGGCTTGAGTGAGAATGATGGACCGATCAGGACTTGTGTTAGAATGATGGACCGATCAGGACTTGAGTGAGAATGATGGACCGATCAGGACTTGAGTGAGAATGATGGACCGATCAGGACTTGTGTTAGAATGATGGACCGATCAGGACTTGAGTGAGAATGATGGACCGATCAGGACTTGAGTAAGAATGATGGACCGATCAGGACTTGAGTGAGAATGATGGACCGATCAGGACTTGAGGGAGAATGATGGACCGATCAGGACTTGAGGGAGAATGATGGACCGATCAGGACTCAAGGGAGAATGATGGACCGATCAGGACTCAAGGGAGAGTAAACTGTGTTTCTGTCGGATGACCTGTACGATAATTCGACTGATGTGCGGTCTGATTAGAATTGTTGCATGTCTTCAGCATTAAAAATTCTTCATCGTTCAGATAAAAATCGGATTCGTGTATATTAGCAGTAACAAAAGGTCGTCTCAGAGCAATGTTCAGTGGTCGCACTTATTAAGATGCTACAAACAAATAGTACTAAATCATACAAATTCAACTTTTTGATATAGCGCGTTATTAATTATATATGAAATGTTTATTGTACTTTATTTTTCTTCGGGTTAATAATTCATAACAAATCTCCCATGTTCTAGGTTCCTGGCAAATTTTATTGTTATGAACGAAATTTTTCTTTTGCAAATTAAGTAGTTTTGTATGCAGCGGAAAGTTGTGAAAGGAAAACCGTTCCTATATGGTCAAGGAATTAAATTATCAAGTACCTCTAAATTTAATACGAAATCTAATAAGTTAATTGGCTGAGGCCTTTTAATTTATGAAGCCGGCATGCGCCACGAAGCTTCCATTTAGGAGATGATTTAATGACGATGATGTTTTGGAATGATGATAAACATTTTTCGTTGGTCATGCAATTAACTCAGCTCTTTGGTTCGAGTTCTTTAAAAAAATAAATATTGTTCTCACACACATGGCATTCGTTACTGAAAGAAGACTTGTAACTTAATTTTGCCTTCACTCACGAGTTTTCGTTCCTACGATTAATTTGGTATAATTATTCGAATGCGTTGTGAAGATATTCTTAATGATGTGATTTTAATGAAAGTCTTGAAAAAATCATATTTAAAAACTAAACAATTTTTGCATACTATTTTAAATTCACATTTCTTGCTATCATTTTCTTTTGTACTTCCGTTGCAAAAATTTTATTTAATGAAAGGGTATAAAGGCCATCTGGGTGTGCTCTTAATAAAAATGAAGGTATTGAAGCTAGTGATTGCACATAACTGATGTATCTAATGTTACCGTAGTATAATTTATCACATCAAATTCAAATTCATACATTATAAAGACGCAAATGTTCAGGATCTCTGACCGCAAACTAAAAGATTTGTGGTCAGGAACTTACAGAATATCAAACATTGCAATCCCGTAAATAATTTTTTAAGGCCGAACTATTTTTAACATAATGAGTGGTGATTATAGCGACCATAAACGGCTGCTGTTTAAAGCGACGTGTCGATGACACATTATGCAGGCGTCGGGACATGAGGCGAGCAGCGCCGTGGATTTGGGCGGAGCATCCGGTGTTGCGGTTGCCGTAGTGGCGGCAGTTCCGGCGCCGCAGCCGGACAATGCGAGCATGGGAAGTGTCACGCTCTGGCGCGCTGCAGGTACAGGCGGGAATTTCACGCTCATCACTGAGCTCTTAATGAACTGCCAAGCTCAATGAACTCTACTGAATAAAGAGGCATCTAGTGTGCAGACGAACGAGTGTTGCAGCCTGCATCATCGTTCACATCCACCATTTTCAAAATCAGCGGACGAACAGCCTGCTCTCTACTCAATTATGGATCTAATGATTGAAAGTAAAAATTTAAATCAGTCAACCTATAATCAGTTTTTATAAATTTGTTAAATAATTAATGAGCTCTGTGTAGCGTGGCGTGTGCGCCCTAAATTTATTTGTCGCCAAGTTATTAATATCAAAATAACCTAACGGATATTATTTTGTGTGAGTTGTCAATATAATATAATATAATATAATATAATATAATATAATATAACATATAATATAATACATAATGGCTCGTAAAATAAGCCACAAGCCTTGCAACTAAAACTCGCTGATTTGAATCTCTGTACCCGATACGCCCTCTCTATGTGGTTAGTAATATGTTTATGATTAAAGTATTTATAAGGAGTGGCCAGTGACCTGTTAACGCCCAGTTGTAAAGCCAACAGCGGTTGTGTTAATTGAGCAGCCTTGTCATTAAATTGCATAATTAAGCTGTTGAAAGCTTCATGCGTTAGAATTGCTGGTAACGACGAGAGCGCCAGCCTCACATCTCCATTATCGAGGATAACCGCAAACTTTTCCAATGAAATTACTATGAATTTATTACTTGTTTTTAAAGGTATGTAAATGTTTAATTCGCGAAATAATTAAACTATTTAAATGCGAGGATAATCTATCTACTATGTACAGTTAGGCCCTGTAAAACTAATTGAAATAATAACGTCATGTCAATGCACGTAACATGAAAATCATTTTCGGTTTCATTGTGAAAGATATTGCTTGTCGTACATACTATTTTTGTCCATGAATCATTAAGTTCCGGTGAATAGCGTAGGTTTATACCGAAGGATCATCTAGCAGTAAGTCTCATGCGTACGATCTGTGCAATGCTCCTCCCAGTGCCTACCGTCTGACTTATATCGCTGATTTACTGCCAACCTCGCCAATTAAGCATGGCTCATGTTTTAGCATTTATTTAGCACTTAATTGTAGCCATGATGGAAGGTGGGAACGCTGCGTCGAGAACGCAACGGCACGAAACTGCCGAACTTTAATCGTGAAATCAAGTGCACTGCACCAAGCTGTTCGTAGAGTGCGGAGATGCGACGCTTGCATGGAGAAATAATTGAGATCTACTCCTAACCCGAAAGACTATTATCGTATACTTGTTTAAAATATGTATATCTACTTAATTCTTTATCCCTGAACTCTAAATTTGAGACAATTACTTTTATTATGTCAAATATTTACAAATGTCAAATATTTATAAATTATATGTCAATATAACATAAAAAATGTGAAAAAAACTTCGAATAATTAGTATCAGAGTTGCGACACTGATTCGATCCCTGAATAAATAACTGCAAGATAATGAATTTCAATGGACACGCAGGTAAACGACCATTTTTACCACGTTTTTCTTAGGCATGTTTGCTCAGTGGTGATTCCAAGTTCTGAAGTAATGTCGTGATGTGCGTCGATGTGAACGCAACAGAACGGCTGATGTAAGACAAATTTCGGTGCTTCTTTTATTGACATTAGAACTTTCGTTTACGAGTTAAATTTCCGCGAACTTTAAGCCATGCGCTCTTGCAGCTGCCACAGCGTCTGAGATGTGCACGGTGAGGATATACGCTGATGGTCTAACGAGCTTCAACACTGTTAGAAAAATTCCCGTTAACGGTATTACCGGCGTTTCAGTGGCCGGTCGGCACGTGAAAAGAAACACAGTGTCACCATTTTTATTCCAATTTAACACTAGAAATCCGTAAAACATCTGATTAAAACGGCTAAACAGTTTATTTTCACGGTGCGACCGGCCACAGGAACGCCAGTGGGACCGTTTTTTCACCGTTTTTTCTAACAGTGAAGAGAGACAATGGCTGCTTGACTTTTTTGATAAAATCACAAGATGAGAGCTCGAGCGCGCTGATAGGGATAACCGGCGGAGCACAGCGGCCTCAAACCGGCAGAACGGAACGAACCTTGAACGCCTTGCAAGGATGCGCAGTCGCGTGACCTGTTGAAGCCTAAGATCATGTCAAGTTTATGTTAAGTTTTGTCAAGTTTATGTTATGTATTGTCAAGTTTATGTTATGTTTTATTATGTTATTTGATTTAGACGTGCTCTTACATGTCACTCTGATACATTGCAATAAGTGATCCTGTCTCAATCGCTTTCTTTAGAAGGCAAATTTCGAGCTTTCCTACGTTTGTTAAGATGCACAGTCGAGTGACCTGTTGAAGCCTAAGATCATGTCAAGTTTATGTTATGTTTTGTTAAGTTTATGTTATGTTTTGTTATGTTATTTAGTCTAGACGTGCTCTTACATGTCACTCTGATACATTGCAATAAGTGATTCTGCCTCAACTGCTTCCTTTAGAAGACAAATTTTGAGCTTTCCTACTTTTGTTAAATATTTTTTTTTTGGAATGGCTATTGGCAGCTCAGGCTGGCGCCTTCATTTATTTTGGAAGCTTGAAGTTAGGTATAATAGGTCTTTTATTTTGTTCAGATCTTTTTGTATTTGAAAATGTTTTTTATTCGATGAATTTATTTTGTATTAAAAATTATCAATTAGACTTGGCAGTGAGTGTACACTGGGATTTGTGCCCTCGGAAGGAAATATATTCGTTAATATATGTCATTAGCCGAGGATATTGAAACAAATCATCCTGAAATATTGTATGTAAAAGGTATATTTAATATAGAAATTTTTAATTGTTATTATTCATCATTACTGTTGATGCAATAATACTATACTGTTGCTAATTTACTATAAATTGCTAGATTGTATGAAATACAAGATGAATCTTGAAGTAAGATTTAATTTGTGAACAACTCGAACAATGATTGATATTAATGGGATAGAGGGTAAAGGCTGCATCGCATCAGCTTCAAGAACCACTTATAAATTAGTTTAAGATAACATTACGCATACGAATTCCAGTTTCCTCTGCATGCTGGTATTAACAGCAGAGGAAATTAAGTATCTACGAGCCACTGCACCTGTTCCAATCTGAAGATATCACATTAGAGTTGTCAGTGTGGTGCAATGAACGCATGCGTGTCACGTTAGAGTTGTCAATGTGGTATGGTGAACGCATGCGTATCACGTTAGGAGTTGTCACTGTTGTATGGTGAACGCTTGTATTTTCGCGTTGAGCTGCACCGTGTGCAAATGCATCCTAATGGTGTGTTATTGCGCCACTTCCTGAGACGCATTATTTGTCCTCGATATTTGTTATATTTGTAGCGTCAAACGCGCGTTGTTTGGATGGGTGGGCACGCATCCTGTAGTCAAGGCTGCCGTCGCGTACGATTACCATGCAGACCGCCTCGACGACTCGTTCGAACGCTTCTGTTATGCTCTCCCGTAGCATATCAATACGATTCTCTCCCCGTAGCATATCAATACGATTACTCGAACAATGAGGAACACAAGTAATGTTATTACTTACGATTACTCGAGCAATGAGGAACACAAGTGCTGTTATAATTTATGATTCTCCCAGCAATGAGGAACACAAGTACTGTTATAATTTATGATTCTCCCAGCAATGAGGAACACAAGTAATGTTATAACTTATGATAACTCGAGCAATGGGGAACACAAGTACTGTTATAACTTACGATTACTCGAGCAATGAGGAACCCATGTGCGCTCCCACGACGCGTGTTGTCTCAAATGCACATTGGTAAGTTTATTGAGCTCTGAGTGAAGGTCTCCTTGCCTTGCAACTGCTGCTCGAGGCACTCAAGAAGCCAGTGGCGCATGTAAACAACATCATAAAGTGCACATGAATCATCAATTCAAGAAATCACTTCAACTACAGCGCGTAATTAATAGTCCTAATTTTCAGTTGACGTCGTGATAATTTTTTCGACATGTGAGTACTATAAGGCATTAAGGCCAGGCAAATAACGCACTGCGTTACAGTCAGGGACGTTAGGATTTATCGCGTTATAGAAGTTGTTGCGGTGTCGCGCGTATAAAGCTCTTCCTGGAATCTAAAAAGTAGTTAGGGGTTAGCTCTATTGTTCGTACCTGTCGTTGTATGAGCGGCAAGTACAAATTGAGGTGGAATAGTTAAATATTTATCATAGATGCATGGGGCCTGTAACTCAAATAAACAATATGTATTATTCAGATTTTAATTTAGTCTAACTTATTATCGCCTCACGATTCTTCTGATGCATTCATTACATATATATTAAGAGATTAGGCGTCGTTTATAAGCGTATATTATAATCCCACTAATATTCTCCATAAGATTGCGAATAATAAGAGAGATTTTTAATTTAAAATTTAATGCTTTTGATTATATAATGCTATCGAGTTTTCAGCTCTACTTATAGTGTGACTGAGTGCCATAGCGGTGGCCACGTACCAATCTTTGGCAACTTAAGGCGCTCAAGTCTCACTCACCAGCCATACCTGGGCGATTGAAAATTTTAAATCTATGGTGATATTTTATTCAAAATTCATACATTAGCAGGCGACGTATTCAGTTGCAGATGCAAGAAGCCGCTATGCTCAACTGTAATTGTGTTGCACGTTCCAGCACTATTCTTGTCTCTCACTATTATTATTCATGTAGTTACAACATTGTAAATATTACGGCTGTGTTTTCTCAGACAGTGAATTTCTCGGAAAAGTTAGAATTGGTACTTTTTTCACACTATATTCGGTCGGTGTTCGAGTCCTCGAGACATGGCCTCCCTGCTTAGCCATCGAGATACAGCCCCTTCCACCCCGGCCTAGCCATAGCCTGTTTCTCGAGACAAGGCCTCCAGCTTAGCCATCGACATGCATGCAGTCCCCCGGCTTAACCATAGCCTAGTCCTCGAGACATAGCCTCCCAGCTTAGCGATCGAGATACAGCCCCCCAGCCCATAGCCATAGAATAGTCCTCGAGACATGTATAGCCTCCCAGCTTAGCATGGAGATACAGCCTCCCGGCCTAGCCATAACCTAATCCTCGAGACATGTATAGCCTCCCAGCTTAGCATGGAGCTACAGCCTCCCGGCCTAGCCATATCCTAATCCTCGAGACATATATATGTATAGCCTCCCAGTCAGTCAGACAGAGCGTGTTCGCTACGTTGCACCTAAGGCCTATCAACCACAGCAGAGCGGTCAGTTGCTGATTCAGCGATTCAAAAATTCCCCATATCTTTCAAAATATTTCACAAATATCTGATGACAATTTACATAGACTTCTCTCAAGTCCGAGACCCGAAGAGTTTTTAATTAAACTGAATTAACGCATCATTGACGGCGTGATATATGAAAGTTACCCGAGGTCGGCTCAATAAACTTGAATACAATTGTACCGAATACAAATTTTGAACGCTACTGATTAAAGTAAACTTGTTGCTTGCGTCTTTCGTAATGTCACTACCATAAAAATATTCCAGTGCCTTCCTCTTGGCCATCCTTCCCTTCAAATAAATATTCCTTCCTCTTGGCCATCCTTCCTTCAAATAAATATTCCTTCCTCTTGGCCATCCTTCCCTTCAAATAAATATTCCTTCCTCTTGGCCATCGCATTGCAATAGGCGCGCCGAAGTTACGTTGGCGGCAAGAAAGTGACGGCAAGATGCTGGTGGCGGCAAGAAGGTGGCGGTGGGATGCAGATGACGGGGAGGTGGTGACTTTTTGTACATATTTCGTAATGAACACAAGAGCGGACGCGCGACCGCATCGGAAGCGGCTCAGTAGCGGCCAAGGTCAGCAACGCCGACGTGTGTCATAAGCTTGCCTTCCTCTTGACCATCGCGTTGGTTGTACTGCGCAGGCAAGCACGTGTTGATCCTGCAACTCCCGCCTTCCTCTTGACCATCGCGTTGGTTGTACTGCGCAGGCAAGCACGTGTTGCTCCTGCAACTCCCGCCTTCCTCTTGGCCATCGCGTTGGTTGTACCGCGCAGGCGAGCACGTGTTGCTCCTGCAACTCCCGCCTTCCTCTTGACCATCGCGTTGGTTGTACTGCGCAGGCAAGCACGTGTTGCTCCTGCAACTCCGTCCTTCCTCTTGGCCATCGCGTTGGTGGTGTAGCGCGCGTGTATCGTGTTTATATTTGTAATCTATTATATCTGTTTTACTCAGTTGACGAATTTATGGGGCACTTAAAGCGCGATCCCAATATTGTGATATTTTAAATCTATAATGATATTTTTATTTTAAATATATTGTGATAAAGTAGGTAAAGCTTCAATTTACAAGATTTAAATTCACCCGGCCCAAAAAGCCCTCAGAGTAGAATTTATGTCATTTATGTCCAATAATTTGATACTGTCTCTCATTTTCTTTCCTTTTGCACGCCGCGCACTTGCATGCATAAGTGAAGCAATGTAAGTTCTATCCGTATTACAATCGAAGAATATAGAAGCTTCGTCAATAGAGTTCACGCCGCTAGCTATTTTCCGCGGCGGCCTGCAAAGCGAGTTGCATCAGCCGTCATGGCTGCGCTTCAGGTCGCGAGAAGTTGATGGTCTTGAAGAGATGAATGTCAGCGTGACACGTTCTCTGCTAAGAAATGAATGTCAGCGTGACACGTTCTCTGCTAAGAAATGAATGTCAGCGTGACACGTTCTCGGCTAAGAAATGAATGTCAGCGTGACACGTTCTCTGCTAAGAAATGAATGTCAGCGTGACACGTTCTCGGCTAAGAAATGAATGTCAGCGTGACACGTTCTCGGCAAAGAAATGGATGTCAGCGTGACTTGTTCTCGGACCAGGCAATAAGTCCAGCAGCTATCTCAATCAATCGTCAGCTATAGAAAGATCGGGTTCCAAAGGCCGGATCCCTTGTGAATCAAGTCACGAAAAGTTCAAGAATCGGCAACAGGCCATGGGCCTATTTCTTCAACGCCGACACTTCTATTGTATTCTATGTTCTCGGCCAGAGGCGTTGCAAAACACGACACCGGCCCCGCGGCGACGCCTGCCGCCGCCGATGCGGATGCGTGTTCACGGACGAGCGCCGGTAATTCAGGCCAGGCTGGAATTCCGCGGTCTCGGTAGCCTTGATACGGACGAGAAGGTGGCACATAGCAGAGCATCCTTCTATTTACATGTCACTTGGGGCGGGTGGATTATTTCACTTGCAGGTATATTCTCTTTACTGACGAACGAACATGGAATTATTAAATACAGGGTGAACCAGAATTAACTGACCCTTTTAATTTGTTAATAAATAAAAAACTAACAACGTCATGAAGTTGAAACTTGTTTTATTTAAAAAAGAACATTTTTATGGTAATATTGTATCCTAGTTAAAATATTGTATCCTATTACAATATTTTATTATTGTATTAGTTAAAATATTTATTATGTATTAATAATATGTATTAGTTAAAATATTGTATGTAATATTGTATCCTAGTTAGTTATTGTATCCTAAAAACTAGGATACAATATTACCATAAAAATGTTCTTCTTTTAAATAAAAGAAGTTTCAACTTCATAACGTTCTTAGTTTTTTATTTATTAACAAATTAAAAGGGTCAGTTAATTCTGGTTTACCCTGTACCATTCTAGACCTTAATTTAGAGGGCTGTGACCAAGTAATTGTGAATTTGTTAGTTGTTATGGGAATTTGTCATGATATTTAATTTATTAATCGGTTCAAACATGCATGCGTGATGTGTTATTTTTTAATATGAACTGCAATACATAATATATAATAAATATTCTTTGTTTCAGGTGCGGGGAGCTACAATCGTCTCGTGGCTGTGGCTTCTGACAGTGCTTCCTCGAGCGTACGGTAAGACTGGCGCAGCAATAAACGAATGAGCGATAAGAAGAGATGGTAGTTCAAAGCATTTGCGTTAATGTAATGGGTAAGACTGGCGCAGCAATATACGAATGAACGATAAGAACAGATGGTAGTTCAAAGCACTTGCGTTAATGTAATGGGTAAGACTGGCGCAGCAATATACGAATGAACGAAAAGAAGAGATGGTAGTTTAAAGCAGCTGCGTTAATGTAATGGGTAAGACTGGCGCAGCAATATACGAATGAACGATAAGAACAGATGGTAGTTCAATGCAGCTGCGTTATCGAAATGGAAGACTGCCTAGAGATTTGCGTTGTTGTCATGAAGGCACGATGCATAGTTGACGGTGCCACAGAAATGTCAGCATTTCAGTGGCAATTCTGTCGTGAAGTTTGTAGATTAATTTCAAATGCGTTTCATGTTAGCGGCTTGCTGCGAAAGGCAGTCTGATGGGAAAATTTTTCTCTCATTGTCAACATTTAGTATCATTTCATACTTAAGCCCACGCACGCTGAGTCTACATTAGAACGCAGTTTATCATACTTCTATCAAGTTCTGCTCTGATGTTTGGGCTGGTATTCAAAAGGAAAAAGAAAAACCTCTCATAAGACAGCAGCAACATTTTCAGTTCATTATTCTTGCCATACCCAATATAAATACCCCTTTAAAGATTAAGACCCTCACCCCTGTAGAGATAAACACCCTCACCCCTGTAAAGATAAAGATCCTCACCCCAGCAAAGATAAAGACCCTCACCCCAGTAGAGATAAACACCCTCACCCCTGTAAAGATAAAGATCCTCACCCCAGCAAAGATAAAGACCCTCACCCCAGTAAAGATAAAGACCCTCACCCCTGTAAAAATAAAGACCCTCACCCCAGCAAAGATAAAGACCCTCACCCCTGTAAAAATAAAGACCCTCACCCCTGTAGAGATAAAGACTTCCACCCTTTAGAGATAAAGACCTCACCCCTGTAAAGATAAAGACCTTCACCCCTGTAAAGATAAAGACCCTCACCCCTGTAGAGATAAAGACCTCCACCCTTTAGAGATAAAGACCCTGTAAAAATAAAGACCCTCACCCTGTAAAGATAAAGACCCTGTAATGATAAAGACCCTCACAGGTCAGCAATGTTTCGGCGGCACAGTCGCCTTCGAGAAGACCACGAGCTACGAGTTCTCCGAGACGTCGCAGCCTCTACTGCAGCAGCCTGAGTCCTCCATCACGGGCCCCTGCAAGGACCTGTGCACAAACAGCGCCTCCTGCCAGTCCTTTCAAGTCGGTCAGTGTCAGGCCTGTCGATTTATTCAACTGTTTATATTCCTAATAAGCTGTTATATTTAGTTTAATTTTAGGGTCGTAATTGTATTAGACATTCGTAAGTTGATTCATCCTGTTGATTCGTTAGTAAATTCTTCTTGTTCAATGTATGATCATGCATGTTTTTTGCCGGATAATAGCGCATGTCTCTTATTAATCGTCAACCTCAGGTTTCTCATAGACGAGCGTTCGCACCAGCCGTCATCAGAGATAATATATACGGCGATGTATTGAATAACTTCATAAGCTGACGCTATAAATATTGCTCGTTGCGTGACGAGATCTTGCGTGAGGTTCATCGTCGTTTTAACGCAGTTCCTCTTCTATTTTTCGCGGGAATACTTCTAATGTTTCAGACTTAATTCTTACGCACTCTATTTATGAATTAAGTTCCTGAAGTATTGGTCGAAACTTAGCCTATTCTTCAGTACCAACACTAATATACTTAACTAAATACAGCTTCTGAAAATACCAATATGAAAACCGACATGTTTTTATGCTTCGTCAATTATCTGACTTATATGCGAAAGAAGATTGTGATTGACAGAGGTTTTTACCATGCGGTAATTGGTTGTGAGTAACTTGCTGTCACCATTGCAGATAATTTCCTATTGCAAATTTTGCTCTGCTACTCGTCACTTTCTGGCCTTGAAGAGGCGTGGATGCTGTGCATTGTAACCGCGCTGATTTTGTCCATAGGAAACACGGGACATTTGTACGCCGTCCCTTTTAATGTCATGGTTTGCATTGAACGGCTTTTAATGACACTCTAGATTCTTGACTCAAAAAGTGTAATCAAAGCCCATTACTTGCTGTTGAATTTGTGGCAGTTTTCAATATATCTGCCTTGAAAATATGAAGGCCTCTTCTTAAGAGGTTATTCTTTTTATTTGTGATGATATAAGTATTTTGTGTGCAAGGAAGGCCCCAGAGTAGGATCTTACACTCGTATTGTTATTTTAATGAAAATTATTGAGAATCAACGCCATCACAGGATGTAACCAGCAATTAAGTTAAGAGGAGCCGTTTTTCTCGCACACATCCCACCATCAAACTATTCTTGGTTGCCTTCCCATATGTGCGACTATAAAGCCAAATCGATCCTTACAAAATTAGTTGAATCCTCCTTGGTATAACGAATACATCCTCCATAAAAAAAACACAATATTTGGTCTCCCGGCATCTAGTTTGCTATAGGCATTTATTATTTTTCACCCTCCCGAATGATCCTGTTGATGTCACGTAATAGGAGGTGATACGATGGCTGCAGTCTCCTGAACTGGTTGTTTCTTTCCAGGTTAGTTTGTTTATTAATCCCGGCATCTAGTTTTCCATAGCCACTTTTTTCTTTTCACTCTCCCGAATGATCCTGTTGATGTCACGTAATAATTGCGTGGTCCTGACAGCGTACCAGCAGGACGCATGCGTGTCGTTCGACCGGACGTCAGTGGGGCGACGCAACTCTCTGCTCCCTCGCCAGGCCTACAACTACTTCGAGAAAATCTGTTTGCGCGGTGGTAAGTTACTTTCAGTCTGCATTCCTGTCCACTATTATGTTTTTGTCTACAGACGGTAAGTTTTCGAACCGTGATGAACATAAAAGACGGCTAATGTATCTGCAGATCATGATTGGGCCCATATGTCCACTGTAACAGCTAGCAGCAACACACAGCTGTTATGACCACGTTAACAATCTACCGACGTCTCAACAAAATAGTACACTTTAAATAACTCTAATCGAGACTAACAACACCTAACTTTATTAGTCAAAAGAACAATAAAACTGCCGATTGTACACAATATCAGGTCCAGCTGAAAACGTCAGAAGGAACCTGTGAACCGAGTGTTTCCCAAATACTAAAGAGTTCTGTATGAATGAGTTGGAATTTAATGAGTAGGTTTTCCAAACTTGCAGGTTTACTAATAATTAATATCTAGAAATTCTGCACGACGTATCGTCATGAGAATAAATCTAAATTAATTTATTGAAACCAACAACTATTCCCTAATTACCTGATTGCATGAGACTACTAGATGAACTCTAGGAGCATCTGTACTAGTATGCTTTGGAATGCTTAAAATACTCATTTGAGTGCTCTTGATGTTAATGGATAGAAGCTTGTACGTGTTACTTTAGTTTCCATATTTGTACTTGCGTATTTTTTCAACTTTTGTTCTAATTGTGATGCAGTCAACTACGAAGCGCTGTGCGGGTCGGACCGCCTGTGGGCGTTCGAGCGAGTGCCGGACTCGGTCCTGGACGGCTACGACAACAAGACCATCCCGAGCGTCGACTCCCGCAACGCTTGTATCGAACTCTGCCTCACTGAGCAGGACTTCACGTGTCGGTAAGCGTGGTTTTTGTGCAGATTTTCTTATGCCTCTTCTGCCGCTAGCTGAGCTGAACTCTGTAAAGATTATTTTTATTCCTATAACACATATAGAACTTTCGTTGCCCACAGTAAAAGTGAGTGAGTTGATTACGACGCTCGTGTTTGTCGCAAGACGAGTTTCCTTCCCGGTCTGAACACTTTGATCAATTGATGCAGTGTACTATTATTATATTATTATTTTTTATTATTATATTAATATTGTTAGATTGAAGTTATTATATATTATAATATTGAGCCGCCAGTAAAACCTTTTTGTCGCAGGTCAGCGGAGTATGACACCGCGCGGCGAGTGTGTCGTCTCAGTCAAGACGATCGCCGCACGCAGCCTGACGCATTCCGGTACTCACCGGCCTCTGGCGTGGACTACTTAGAGAACCAGTGCGTCAGAGGTGAGTCGTATTAGTGGGTCAGAGGTGAGTCGCATTAGTGGGTCAGAGGTGAGTCGTATTAGTGGGTCAGAGGTGAGTCGTATAAGTGGGTCAGAGGTGAGTCGCATTAGTGGGTCAGAGGTGAGTCGTATAAGTGGGTCAGAGGTGAGTCGTATAAGTGGGTCAGAGGCTGTCTCTTATACACATCTAGATGTGTATAAGAGACAGNCAGAGGTGAGTCGTATTAGTGGGTCAGAGATGAGTCGTACTAGTGGGTCAGAGGTGAGTCGTATTAGTGGGTCAGAGGTGAATTGTATTAGTGGGTCAGAGGTGAGTCGTACTAGTGGGTCAGAGGTGAGTCGTACTAGTGGATCAGAGGTGAGTCGCATTAGTGGGTCAGAGGTAAGTCATATAAGTGGGGCAAAGGTTAGTCAGTCTCATTAGTATGTCAGAGGTGAGATCTCTTATAAGTGGGTCCGAGGCGAGCTCGTATTAGATCATATCATGGTGATGTCGGCGCTGAAGAATAGACCTGACGTGGCTGGTCGCCGATTCTTGTATTTTTCGTGACTTGTGGTCACGAAAAATGCAAGTTACAAAGTACAATTGGACTCATCAGCAGGCAAGTCCAATCGTTCAAATTAAACAAGAGATTATGGTGCAGGACCTACCTGCAGTAAAACCATGTTGACAGTCTGATAGTAGATGGTTGACAGTCAAGTGATCGACAATCCTATCCCTCACATTTTTTTTAAAAGGCCTCTCACACTCACCATTCCAGCAGAAAGGAATTAATTTTATTAATTAAAAACAGGGAATGGTTTCATGTCAATGATCAGGGCCCCGACCTTAACGCCTCTGATGGTGGCCTACACCGACTACGGGTTCAAGGCATGAAGGAACGCCAGCGCTCTGAAGAGCCCTCCTGATCACATAGTTCAGAGCCGAGTGTCTTGGATGTCGCCCAGCGCTGTACTTACAAGAAAGGCCATGCAGTCCTCGTGCATCCATCCGCTTTCCGCACCGACAAGTGTGGGGTTCGCATACATTTGCGCCAACTCGAAGAGCAATTGAGACGCGGAAGGAGTCGGGATCTAGGTCATATCCCTCACAACAGATTCCATTACCTTACAAAGAACACTAGTCAGCTTGATAGGGCGATAGTGACCGGGGCTACTTCTGTAACTTTTTTGAACAGAGGTGTCACTTGAGCTTTTTTCCAATTGGCCGACAAAGTCCCTTCGTTCAGTGTTTTTTGGAAGAACACTGTCAAAGGGCCGGCCAAGATGGTTGCTAATATTTTGAGAAATCTAGGGTGAAACCCGTCTGGTCCACATTATTTGTTGGGATACGTTACGACCAGGCGCTTGAGAACCTCTTCTTCGTGTATTTCAAAACCTATTAACTTCGAGCTTACTGGTGCTCCTCAATAGCTGGAATACTGTTCAGGTTCTCATCTGTGAACACGCTGCTAAAGAACCGATTAAAAACGTTAGCTTGCCCTCATCATAGGATATCTTTCGCTGCTCTACTTTCAAATCAGAAATACCATCGTTTGTCTTACACTTCAAACTGGCGTACAAAAAGAAGTCTTTCGTGTTCTTTTTTGCGTTTTTGGCAATATTCTTTTCAAAGTTGTTCACTGCGTTCCGATAGATTTCTTTGGCTTTATTTCGAGCTCTTGCATACAGTTTATAATCAGCATTGCTGGTAGTTCGTAAATAACGCTTGTAGGTTTCGTTCTTGGTCTTTAGCTGAGCTATAACTGTACTGTTTATCCACTGTGACTTTTTACTCCACCGAGCCTAATCTTAGGTACACAATGTGGGTCTGAGGTGAAACATCTTTTTAGTTTGTCAGCGGTGAGACATTTTATTACTGGGTCTGAGGTGAGACCGTCTTGTTAGTGTGTCAGAGGTAAGAAAGTCATACGTCATTAAGCCATAGTATCGTGTAGTTTAGATCATATATAAAGCATACCATCTTACAGCTCATGTTATACATTTATACGGTATATGATGTTTCAGCTCTGCCCGATTGCCGCTACGAGGTGATGAACGACGTGATGGTCGTCACCACGGATCTCCTCGAGTTCGCGGACTCTCGCGCGTCCTGCGAAGATTCCTGCGACAAGTCCCGCTCCTTCTATTGCAGGTCCTACAGCTTTGCTGCCGCCACCAACAGGTGTGTTATTACTTTCTTATGTTAAGAATTTATAAAATTCAGTTTTATAAACAAATTTCTTCCGCCTCAGAAATAATCAAATACAATTCTCTCTGGCCTACACACAGTTTTTATGGACATAATTTTCCGTTTCATTCTGGGAAAGTATTTTTATCCGAAAATTTCGTATTATACTTTATTATCATGCAGCGATGGCATCTGATGAAAGCCTGACTCGCTAATTATTCCCCGTGGCCCTGAGAATCGCCGGGAAATGTCACTTCAGTCGATGAACATGTTTTTCAATGACGACGTTATGAAGAATACAAATGAACATTTATCTTGAAAATTCATATCAAAGCACGATTTTTAAGCAAAAAAAATGTGACTTGCTTGTAATTTGGAATATGATTGTTCGGAATATTTGGCTGTTTGTGGACAGATGCTACTTGTCCGGCGACGACTCCATATCTCTGAACAACACGCGCTACACGGCCATGCCAGGACTCATCACTGGGGAGAAGATGTGTACCGTCAGTGAGTGATGGGCGCTCCAGGGTCTAGTGTATTGAGTTCTAGACTACAGAGAGTGATCAATCTATCATAATATAATTAAAAGTATAATATACATTTAAAATTAATTTAAGGTTAGAGCATGTGGTTGAGTAGGTAGTAATTAATCTAACACAATGCAATTAAAAATATTCCATAAATTTTAAATCAATTTAAGGCAATTCTATCTTACGAATTTGAAGCAGCAGCGCCCCAGATATATGGAATAATATATTATCGAAATAGTTTTTCGCACTCTAGGCTAAATTTGTTAGCATAATATATTTTACGTATTATTGATTACTTTTTAGTTATCGCACGTTTTTCATGCATTCCTCGCCCCGCGTTCCCTGCAGCCTCTATATGAAGACTCCAATATAAGAATTTAAAGCGGAGCGCAGCCCGTTAGGAATCGGTAGTTTCGTGCAACTGCGAGGGCGGCACTATCATCTAATATCAGTCTAGGAATTATACCACTCTGATACTCCTCTGACCGTACAATAATGATGTGTTCACCATCAGGCCAGTGCGAGCGTGAGGGCGGCACCATCATCTACGAGAAGTCCACCTCCATCGTGCTGAGTGGCGCACGCGAGACGCAGTACGCGCTGCAGGACGCCGCAAGGGCCATCACCGAGGTGCGTCAGGCCAATTCCAGCCTTGTTTCAAGCCTACATCTTGATTGTTATGTCGAATACCATTATCATGTTCATAGTTATTGCCACGCTCTTCATCGCTTCTGTCTCTCTTCTCGCCTTCATCGTTCTCGGATTTTGGTTTATTCGAATGGTACTTTGCAGTATAGCATAAATGGTATTTAGATGCGCTGCCAGTTTCTACTCAATAAACATTCGACCCATCAGACGCAGAACAAGGAGATCGTTCATCTCCTGTACGATAGGACCCCTTTTAATGACCCGCTTGGTGGACCTCTTGATGACCCGCTTGATGACCTTCTTGATGACCCGCTCGATGGACCTCTTGATGACCCGCTTGATGACCCGATTGATGACCCGCTTGAAGGACCTCTTGATGACCTGCTTTATGACCCGCTTGGTGACCCGCTTGATGACCCGATTGATGACCTTCTTGATGACCCGCTTGATGAACCTCTTGATGACCCGCTTGATGACCCATTATTCACTTTGCATGATGTCTATTCATTAGAATATTTTCGCCTGCCAATGATTGCGTGCATAAATGTGAAGAATATCACCTGATATTAACGTATTGCCTGGCCGGCAGAACTGCGCCGAGGCATGTCTCATGGATGGTTCGGAGTGCCCGGCATTCTCCGTGGACTACTCGAGCATGCGATGCTCCAAGCTGGACCGCAACTCGCAGGGGCGCGTCAACGCTCTCATCAACCAGGATAACAAAAATTACTTCGAGAAGTCCTGTGTCAGAGGTGATATGACGAGGCGTCTTTCATGAAACATTACTCTAAAAACAAGAAAATGTTTCAAAAATACTTAATATTTCTGTAAAACTTCTTGAGAAATAATCTTGTCTACCGCAGTGAGCCTACCTACGAGCTGCAAGCGACGCGCCTGGCAGTTCGAGCGCGTCATCGGCCGGGAGCTGCGCGGCAACAACGACCGCGTCATCCCGCGCGTGGAAGCGCGGCGCGACTGCATCGAGGTGACTCACTTAGGGTGGTGCAATTCATAATCTGAGTCAAGTACGGTTGTCGGGGCTAATGCATCGACGTGACTCACTTTTGGTGATGCAGTCATAATCTGGGTCAAGCACCGTTGTCGGGACTAATGCATTGACGTGACTCACTTGTGATGATGCAATTAATAATCTGGGTCAAGCACCGTTGTCGGGACTAATGCATTGACGTGACTCACTTTTGGTGATGCAGTCATAATCTGGGTCAAGTACCGTTGTCGGGGCTACTGCGTCGAGGTGACTCACTTATGGTGATACAGTACAAAGTATTATAAGTCATAATCTGGGTCAAACAGCGTTTTCGCCTCCCTTGTGGGGTACACGAGAAATTACTAATGTTTGCCGATGTTAGCAACCATCATAACAAAGTTAGTCAATAACTCTTAATTTAAGAAATTGAGAAACTTACTTACTTACTTTAATGCCAATTTACCTGCGCAATTTGATGTCATGGAATGCAGTCCCAAAATTTTTCGAATTGAATGATAATAATTGCTCGATTTTCCGTCGATGACAAAAGGATTGGTTAAGTTCACACTTGTACAATGATGCATCGTTCTCAAGTAATAAGTAGAGATTTATAGTGCTCTGTTTCTGAGTATCTGACTGAAACCGCGTCTGCTCCATCGAATGGGTGAATGCGATCAGCCCTCCATTAGTGACTGCCTATAAAGTATAAACCATTTACTGCAAATTGACGACACAGCAACCATCTTCATGAGTATTGCTTTACTCCAGGGTTTACCAGATTATCTGAGGGTAGGTTTAAGCTTAAAACGTTAGCTTTGTTTGGTTCAGTATTGTTGACTCTGGTGTATTGTTGACTATTGTTGACTCGGGTGCATTACTCACACATTAAATGCGCAGCCATCGAGCTCTAGAGTCAGTTTCTAACATAACTAGTTATCAACTTACGTACACAACACAATCACTACGCAGCCATCACGCTCTAGTGTCAGGTTCTAACATAACTAGTTATCAACTTACGTACACAACACATTCAGTACGCAGCCATCACGCTCTAGTGTCTGGTCGCAGGCGTGTCTCATGGAGCGCTCGTTCAACTGCCGCTCCGCTGAGTACGACACGGCGACGCTCGAGTGCCGCCTCAGCCGCAGCGATCGACGCAGCTCTCCCCGCGACTTCTCCGCCTCCCCCTCGCCTTCTATGGAGTACCTGGAGAACCAATGTGCTCGAGGTGAGTGCTGTGAACCATAGAGTACTTGGAGAACCAGTCTGCCCGAGGTGGGTGATGCGAACCATAGAGTACTCGCACTACTCGGAGAACAAGTGTGCCCCATTGATATTTTCACTGGAGTTTTGGAGCCTGGAGTGAGTGGTGTGAGCCAATAGAGTGCTTGGGGCTAGTGGTGCGAGCCAACGGGGTGCCTGGATGGTAGTGGTGTAAGCCGTGGCAATGGGGTGCCTGGTGTGAGTGGTGCAAGCCAACGATTGGAGTGAAGCAACGAGTGCATCGATTGTTCATTAATAATGAATGTTGATGCTAATTAATATGAACCCGTTGGATGCGGCAGAAGAGCAAGCGTGCCCCTACGTCGAGACGCCCAACGCGTATCCGCGCTACCGGGACGCTCTGATCTCCAACGTGGGGTCGGAAGCGGCGTGTGAGCGACAGTGCAGCGACTACAGCGCATTCACCTGCCGCTCTTTTGCCTTCTTCTCCGTGGTGTCGCAGTGCTTCATCTCAGGCGACGACAAGAGTAAGATATTCAACTAATTAATACATTTGAGTTTATTAGTGTTAGCCACTCAGTCAACATTTGTGTGGCATAATATATCTCAGGCGTGATAGGAGTGAGGTACTCCATTGCTCTATGCTAACATTTGTGTGGCACAATATCTTTCTAACTTGGTTTGCCAATTGGGCAAGGTCATTGGTTGACATTTCAAAGCCTTTGAAATTACGTTAGCTGGGATGAAGTTCCATGAATCACTGCAGCTCATTTGATTGATCAGTGTTTACGCAATAACTGGAACAGAATTTCTGAATATTAATGTTCAATATAAATGATTTTTGTATTTATTCGGGGCGAAGCCTTGAGATGATCAGTTCTAAAGAAGATTGAGTGTAGACTGCTCCAGCAAAAACCCAATCAAGTTTAAAATTAAAAGAAAATAATTGTTTTCGTTCCTTACAACATTAGAAAATTTAGATCTACTACCAGCTAATTCATCGCTGAGGGCTGTACAATTCCTCTCGGACGAAAAAAAAAATCAAAACCTTGCAGGAGATTGCGAGATTTAGTTGCACTAACGGACATTTTTCTTTTAACAATGCGTTCTTTCTTTCTTATTTTTGAGCATTGCATTTTTTGTTAGTATGATGTCCGTTTGTTCCGTGTTAATGCCGATAGTTTGATATCCGATTGGTTCTTGTCAATGTCGATAGTGTGCTGCCCGATTGATTCGTGTCAATTTCGTTAGTTTGCTGCCCGATTGATTCGTGTCGATTTCGTTAGTTTGCTGCCCGATTGATTAGAGACAATGTCGTTAGTTTGCTTTCTGATTGCTTCTTGTCATTGTCGTTAGTTTGCTGCCCGATTGATTACTGACAATGTCGTTAGTTTGCTATCCGATTGATTCGTGATAATGTCGTTAGTTTGCTGTCTGATTGCTTCTTGTCAATGTCGTTAATTCGCTACCCGATTGATTCGTGATAATGTCGTTAGTTTGCTGTCCGATTGATTAGTGACAATGTCGTTAGTTTGCTGTCCGATTGGTTCGTGTCAATGCCGTTAGTTTGTTGTCCGATTGATTCGTGACGATGTCGTTAGTTCGCTGTCCGATTGGTTCGGGGCAATGTCGTTAATTTGCTGCCAGATTGGTTTGTGTCAATTCGGTTAGTTTGTTTCCCGGTTTGTTCGTGTCAATGCTGTTAGTTTGCTGCCCGGTTTGTTCGGGTCTGGTCGTTAGTTTACCGCCTCGATTGGTTCATGACTATTTCGTTAGTCTGATGCTGATTGGATTGTGACTAGTACAGTAGTACGTGGGTTCACTGATGATTGGTTTGGGATGCACACCGTTTCTTTGTTGTACACTTACGCTTCTCACACTCCCGACCACAGCGTCTGCAGGCATCAGTAACGCGATCGAGAACCGACCTGGGACGAACTACTTCGAGCGCAGCTGCGACTCTGGAGGTGGCGTTCCTGGAGGGGGCATTCCAGGTGGTGGTACACCAGGTGGTGGAACTCCAGGAGGAGGCACCTCTGGTGGTGGAACTCCTGGAGGTGGTACGCCTGGTGGTGGTACGACTAATGGTGGAACACCTGGTGGAGGAACATCTGGTGGTGGTACGCCTGGTGGAGGAATACCTGGAGGTGGTACGCCTGGTGGAGGAATACCTGGAGGTGGTACGCCTGGTGGAGGAACACCTGGAGGTGGTACGCCTGGTGGAGGAACACCTGGAGGTGGTACGCCAGGTGGAGGAAGACCTGGAGGTGGAATTCCTGGAGGTGGAAGACCTGGAGGTGGAAGACCTGGAGGTGGAAGACCTGGAGGTGGAAGGCCTGGAGGTGGAAGACCTGTAGGTGGACCTGACATTTGGCCAGGCGGCTGGCCTGGGGGTGCTGTTGGACCGCCATCAGGATCAGGTGGTGGATCAGGTGGTGGAATTGGGGGCAGTTATGGTGTGGGTATTGGTGGCTATGGAAGTGGAACTAACTCCTTGGGACCGCCAGGTGGGTGCAATGGTGGAGTTGACCTACACTAAATACTAGCTTAAAAAGAAACGCGTTGTCACGATCTGAAGTTCGTAGTTCAGGCTGCATTTCCTGACAACCTGCTTCACTCAACCTCAGGGCCAGAATGAATATGCTCACTTCATCAAAATTGTGTTTGTTATTAGTTTGGTTCTGTTTAATTTGTTGTTTAATACCTCGTATCTCAATTTGCCCTTTCCGCAGTTCTCGTAACTAATCTAGTTGTGACAGATTTCTTTTGCTCTGACGTCTGATGCGGTGATCAAGCATTGCTTGTTCCGGTCTTGTGATTGAGTGAGGAGGAACGGTCAGAGAAAATTAGTAAATTGAAATTGTTACTAGTTTCTCTTCTTTATTTATATGTTCGGGATCATCTTAACTTAATGAAAAATAACAGATATTGAGATCACAGATCGTGACAACTCGGCTCTGTACTCTAAAGGAATTGTGCATGCTTTCGTTTTTGCTGAAATTCTCATCACTGAATAGTTTGACGATCTTGGTGTGGTAATAATGAGAATAATGTAATAGCAAGCTATGGGTCCTTTTACTTTATTTAAGCGTTAGCTTTATAATAAAATGTTATATAGCTTATATGCAGAACTGCAATGCATTTATTTAACTTGGGCTGACGAAAGTGTTCCGTTTTACACTCGTGTTTGATAATCAATATATTTGGCTACGCAGTGCTAACCCAAAATCAATTAACTGCATGTGAGTCCAATAAACAGACGTAGTGCCGTACCCGTAAACCCATATATATATACCACCTGGCTTGTAGAATTTCTTTGTATTCTAACATAATTTTTATTCCTTCTTCCTTCCATCGGTTCCTGGGCGTCTCTGCGACGACACTCATGACGTTCATCACCAATCACGTCAATCATAATTCCTCGATCTGCAATCATCTACCGATAACGTACAATGTCTTGCATTGCATGATCTGTTATCATCTTCTAATCCCGGTATTTCTTCTAAAACATCGGGCACAATTTGCATTCTTCTCCGCGTAATGCGCATCCATGCTTCTTCGTTTCCCATTAATATTGTCCGTCATCATCCGTTTATTTTTGGGAACATTTCTCTTGTTGGTTTAATTATTTTTCTACTTCAAATTTAATTTCTTGGATGCAATTTTACAAATCCATTACTCTTGGGTGGTTGTTTACCAAAAATTTTGTTTGGGACGTGTTCTGTTCGGCGTTCTCTAATTGGCTCCTGATCTTGTTGTTCTCATCCACATTATTAATAACCATTCACCTCTGCACCAATGGTTGACACTGTGCATCCGAATGTTCCTTGCGTGCATCTTTCTCGCTGAAACAAATGTGCTTGTATTTCCATTAAGCGTGGAATATAAATTGAATTCATACATCTCATTGTTTGATGTTATCGTACGTTACGTTTTTCCTAGTGCTCAAATGATGAAATTTGTTGATCCACTTGTATTTGTTTGAAGAAAAACTTGCTGTGTTATATTGCAAAAAAATACGCTCTCACCTTCTACTTACATATTTCCCTCTTATTTGTCGTTCCTTCGCTGATCAAGAAGTATTCTTCATCCATTTCAATTGATTGAGGCTCATCATTTCGAAATAATTCGTCACTTCACAATCCTTGAAAACCTTCTCTGAATTTCGCAAAACCACTCCCGCGACACATTCTTCATCTCTTTCTCGAATTTTCCCACCCGAAAATTTCCAAATTTCCCACGCCACTCATACCAAACATTCAGTTTGATTTGCTCGTGGCATAAACGCGCACTCCATTCTTCAAGCCTCTCGGACCCCACAACACTCGTCATGCTACCTGCTCCTCTCACTCTGTTCTGCCACTCATACCAAACGCACACTCCATATCCTTCAAGCCTCTCGGACCCCACAACACTCGTCATTCCACCTGCTCCTCTCACTCTGTTCTGCCACTCATGCCACACGCACACTTCATTCTTCACGCTCCTGGGCAAGTCAACAACACAGGAGGCTTTTCTTTCTCAGCGAACCGATGTCGCCTCGGCCGCCTCACCTACGTTAAGGTGACGGGCTACCAACTGGACCAAGTGCGATCCTTCCTACTCTACTCCTCCCGCAGCCCAGGTAAGAGCTCAACCTTCCTACTCTATTCCTCCCGCAGCCCAGGTAAGGGCTCAACCTTCCTACTCTACTCCTCCCGCAGCCCAGGTAAGTGCTCAACCTTCCTACTCTACTCCCGCAGCCCTGTTAAGGTACCTTCCTACTCTACTCCTCCTGCAGCCCAGGTAAGGGCTCAACCCTCTTGTCTCTGATACAAACATTATGGACCGCTTGATGGACACGTAAGTAGTTCACTGCCCCGGTAGTCTGAATGCTTATTAATCATTTAGAATAGAATAGAAGTGTCGGCGTTGAAGATATAGGCCCATGGCCTAATTCACAATGGTCGAGAACATAGAAGAATTTATCTATGCATTTAACCCATAATTTTGTAAGCATTCAGTGTTGACATTTTGGCGTCAGGCATCACGTCGGAGTGTTTGCGGCGGTGCAGCAACGAGCTGGAGTGCGTGGCCGTCAACTTGGACCACAACCGCTACGAGTGCAACGGCCTCGCTACCGCCGCGTCCTCCCAACCCGACGACCTCGTGCCCTACGCGGGGGCTGATCACTACGAGGGCCTCTGTCTCAGCAGTGAGTTGGCCTCAGCAGTGGGTTTGCCTCAGCGGTGAGTTGGCCTCAGCAGTGAGTTGGCCTCAGCAGTGAGTTGGCCTCAGCAGTGAGTTTGTCTCAGCGGTGAGTTGCTTCAGCAGTGAGTTGGCCTTGACTTTCTAAGCATTGTTTTGCTCAGCCTCATGCTGCAGCTGATGGCTGCGATGGTCTGTACTTCCTGTAGGCCAGCACTTGCTGGAAGTGTTTTAATTGTTGTGCTGCTTTGCTCTGGTTTCGTTGCTGGGAGCCGAGAGCGGCTGTGACTTCATCTTCATTGATATGCGACTGAAACATTAATGCCATATCAAAAATAATCACATTTTTTCTGCGAAGAAAAACGTGTTTTCCAACATTAATTTTCTACACCTTTTTATGACGAATTTCCTATTTTTTTCAGTGAGTATTGGGACAAATAAATAAATTCAGTAGCTTGTGGGCTATATAAATTTGTCTTTAGCAGTCAGTTTATAATTGAAAAGTTGTCCAGCTCATTTATTTCATTGCAGCATACTGCTTCTTTTGTATTAATTAATAAGAATAATTTGATGTTTATGATACAGTAATACACAATTCGAGGTGATGTCTGTGTGCTCATGCAGACGGTGGTTGCGGTCTCATGTGGACCTTCGAGCGCGTGCCGAACTTTGAGCTGCGCGGCCAAGAGGTGCACACCCTCGACAGGATCAGGTGGGATGCAGCATCATAAGTGAACAGCTCGCAACTTCGCAAGGGAATTATGTTCATAGAAAGGAAATTATGTTCATTCATTGTCCTATGGGTCTCGTTTCGGGGTGGTAAATTATTTGTTCGTAGGTAAGACTCAGTAATGGTCCATTAAAAGTAGGTATATCTATTGAACAATGAGCTTGAAAGGCTCATCTAATAGAAACTTTGTCCTCGGTAGATTTTGTATTTTTACATTGTATCATTCGACTTACCCTTTATGCCAAATTTTTGTCTTCAATACCTACGTATTACCCTTGATGCCCAATTTTTGTCTATAATGGGCGTAATTTTACCCATGCCAGCAAGGATGACTGCATGGACCGTTGTCTGAGCGAGCGTCGCTTTGAGTGTCGCTCGGTGTCCTACGATTACGACACCAAAACCTGTCGCATGTCCGAACACGACCGATACTCCAAGCCCACCGCCTTCGTCGCCTCCCTCACCAGCGACTACATGGAGAACCAGTGCACTAGACGTGAGCCGTCATTGTGTAGTGACGATACAATTACCCTGCTACTATAAGCTTAAGAGAACTGCAAAACACGAATGCATGATTTTACATCTCCTTTCGGGATTTTTAAAATTCGCAGTCATAATCACAGTTACAGCATTATAATAGATTTTTGTATCAAAACCTACTTTAAATCCCCCATTCTATCATTCCCACGAAACAAATAACTGAATACTTCATTGCAAACAGATATAGGTATGAGAAGAATGAACTATGAATTATGCACCTGTTGTTCTCAAGGCCTATGACCCCGCAGGAGCTACGGGATGTTCCTACATCAACAACCAGCGCGACCGCTTCCTCATCTACGTCACCAAGGCCACGAACGTCTTCAGCGACCTCGCCTGCCAGAGGGCGTGTGATCTCGAGACCTCCTTCAACTGCAGGGCTTACTCCTTCCTCAGTCAGGTGAGTGGACTTCCTCAGTCAGGTGTGTGGGCTTCCTTAGTCAGGTGTGTGGGCTTCCTCAGTCAGGTGTGTGGACCTCCTCAGTCAGGTGAGTGGGCTTCCTCAGTCAGATGNCTCACCAGCTGGTACTGTACCCACCTGCTGGTACTGTACCCACCTGCTGGTACTGTACCCACCAGCTGGTACTGTGCTCACCAGCTGGTACTGTACCCACCAGCTGGGACCGTACCCACTTTGTTTTCTCTTTACTCTCTACTCACCATGCTCCTCTTTAATCTCTTCATACAGGGTTAGCTATTGAGCTCTAAACTTGTTGGCTACATGTTTCACTCGCAGTTTTCTTCATAAATTCAAATAACTGTTTTTTCTTTAGTCAGAGCCACCTTACTACAAGCATTACAAATTTGATTCATATTATTGCTTCATAAATAGCTGAAACTACACATTTTACTGTTAATTGTTGATGTCGATTGTTTAAGTGTTTCATTAGATTTTTTGTGCTCTGCTCTACTTTATGTTTAAATTATGATTCAAGTTATAAGGTGGTGATCTATTCACTCATTTGCGTGCTTTTGGCTTAATTCATTTATGTGTAAATTTTTATTGTGTTCCTCTAACTCCTGAATGAGAGCTCGCGTGCAGTCTGTGAGGAACATGTTGTCTGTAGTTGAAAAGCACGTGATTTTTTGGCAGGAGTAGGATAGTGTTGACTTTTAGCGAAGAACCTGTACAATCTTAACCAATTCCATTTCAGTCATTATATGATTATTTATCTGATCGCAATCGGACGGCTCAGTGATTCGGAGAAAACAGTTGACTAGCTTACGTGCGCAAACCTGGCAACTTCCGAACACTAGTAGAGCTCTCTACCACCTGCCGCACTAAGCTCTCTACCTTCCAGACACTAGTAGAGCTTTCTACCACCTGCGGCACTAAGCTCTCTACCTCCTGCCGCACTAAGCTCTCTACCTTCCAGACACCAGTAGAGCTCTCTACCACCTGCCATACTAAGCTCTCTACCTTCCATACACTAGTAGAGCTCTCTACCATCTGCCATACAGAGCTCTCTACCTTCCAGACACTAGTAGAGCTCTCTCCCACATGCCGTACTAAGTTCGCTACGTTCCAGATGGCTCTCTTGTAGTAGGATGTAGTACGCAAGTATGACTCTCTTGTAGTATATAAAAAGAAGCTGTATACACTGACGGAAACTAATTTATTGTTATTAACAAAAGAAATTAAATAAACTTATAAAGCCGGACGCTCGTCAATCGAAACATTTCAACCACCAGCATGGCAGGCAAGATGGCTCAGGTCAAGAAAAAACACCTGATGCAATCGGGGCTAAATAGAGTGAACATCTAACACGGGTTCAGTCGTTATTTCCCTTTTAAAATCCAAACTACGTTGAGAACAGTAATCATATGGTTTATCAATCGTTTTACACCGTTTTTTTGAACAATCTTTCAATTATTTGGTTGACAATCACCGATTTAGGTCGATCTGATGTTGACTCATTCATTGCTTGGTTCACAGGTGGAGGAACCTTCACTGGATCTGGTGGTTCTGGTGGTAGTTTTGGTGGATCCGGTGGTGGCATCGGTGGCTCCGGTGGCACCATTGGAGGATCTGGAGGATCAGGTAGTAGTGGCTTTACAGGGACCGGAGGAAGTTTTGGAGGATCTGGCGGCAGTTTTGGAGGATCTGGCGGAAGTTTTGGAGGATCTGGTGGCAGTTTTGGTGGATCTTCAGGAACAGGAGGAAGTTTTGGAGGATCCGGAGGTGGCATTGGTGGAGCAGCTGGGGCATTTGGAGGAACAGGAGGAAGTTTCGGTGGAGTTGGTGAGTGAGCTGCTTATGAAAGTATTGGAACAGAATTTTTAGTTCGGCACTATGCCGGATAGTGTTGGAGATTTTGAATTTGTGGTTGGGGAACTCTACTCACCTCAATGGTTATGCTATTTACTATATTCACCTCAATGGTAGTGCTACTTTGCTGACGTTTGAATAATTCCAATTTATTTGTAATCAAATGATGGTGATTATTAGGAAAAAAAAGTTCTGAACAGTCGGTTCTTCAGGCAGATATCCATTTTCTGCCTTCATTGAATCGTGTTCTGATTGACTAAGTTTATGCTATCAGTGATCATTTTTCCTTCATGGTGTCAATCAAGATGACTGCAAGATAAATTTGTTTTTTCCTCATTCGTACCAAAGTCGGGATGACCTGTATAATTTAAAGGTTGTCTTTGCCAAGCAAGGATCACGTGAATAATTTCTCTCAATGCTATTCCTACCAGAATTGATCATATGTTGTTAAAAAGCTACAAAACAAATTATATTGTCTCAGGCTCGCTGCTTGACTGCCGCTTCTCGCTGACCTACGACAAGATCATGGGAGTCGACTTCCGAGGCGCCAGGAGGTTAGGGTCCTTTGGGTCACCCTATATTGGCATGGTTGAAACTCAGTGACTAAAATGTTATGATTTATTATTAGTCATTCATTTGAAAGTTGGTCCATGGATGAATATCAAGTACTAAATCATAATGATAGTAGTATTTCGTTTAAAAATAAGGAAAGTAAATTCACTGACGAGATTTGTTCTCACGTCGATATAAGAATTAGATCAGTACTCGCTTTAAATTATTAGATCAGTACTCGCTGCAGTGAGTGACAGAGAGCGCATTTTCTCATGTCCGTCCGTCCGTGAAGTCACGGACGGACGGACATGACTAGCACAATAACGCATTTTTCAACAAATGAGAAAATGCGCTAAAAAGGCCCTATATATTCCATGTTGATAATAGCTACGATTTGGTTTATTTTCACAATTATCTTAAGTTCTGCACCTCTTTTTCAAGTTGAGAATCGCTAGATGATGAACGTGCAATAGGCGTTACCAAATAACTAAACAAATTTTAAAGTCCTCATGTTCAGCTGCCTACTCGTATCTAACTGTCAGCTAAAGATAAGTAAGGTTATCAGATAGTGCAACCCCATTTTGACATCATCTTGACTGTTAATTTGATCAGCTGCCATACCATGAACAACCATCCCGCGCTAGTTAGCTCTCACCTCAGATCGGTTTGATAGCCAACATTTATTATTGCACGGCCGTCCTGACTGAGCAGAGAAGAAGTGGAGGCGCCTGACCAGTTGGGCGTGACCATCGACTGTCTGCGCGAGTGTGACCGCCGCAGCGGCGCCTGCGCTGCCATGTCCATCGAGACATCCCGGTCCTCCGCTCAGCGCTGCTTCGCCCTCGACCGCTCGGCCGCCGCCACCGGGACCGCGCTGTCGCCCGCACCAGAGGTCTCCTACTACGAGAAGGTCTGCATACCTGGTGAGTGTTGCAGGGTCTCCTACTACGAGAAGGTCTGCATACCTGGTGAGTGTTGCAGGTCTCCTACTACGAGAAGGTCTGCATACCTGGTGAGTGTTGCAGGGTCTCCTACTACGAGAAAATTTAGATTCTCGCAGAAACAAAATCTGGTGGAGCGAATGCTCTACCAGATTTTCATTTATAATTAAAATGTACGAATTGCAGCTGCCCAGAATGACTTATGTGGGCCAGACTAATATTTGATTACTTTAAAATATGAAGGTACTTCTGCTACCGCCAATTGTTTTTATTAGCTAAATTTTTTGGTTTACTGTATTCACTTTCATTTGTGTACACATCATTAAATTATGTCTATTTTACGAGTGCTCGGCATGCCTACGTCCACTAACATACCTCGTATCCAGTTCATCATCGTATCTCTTCTTGTGCTGCTAATTTATTGCGTAACTTCACCGTATCTCTTCTTGTGCTGCTAATTAATTACGTAACTTCATCGTATCTCTTCTTTTGCTGCTAATTTATTGCGTAACTTCATCTTATTTCTTCTTGCGCAGCTAATTTATTGCGTAACTTCTTCGTATCTCTTCTTGTGCTGCTAATTTATTGCGTAACTTCTTCATATCTCTTCTTGTGCTGCTAATTTATTGCGTAACTTCATCGTATCTCTTCTTGTGCTGCTAATTTATTGCGTAACTTCATCGTATCTCTTCTTGTGCTACTAATTTATTGCGTAACTTCACCGTATCTCTTCTTGTGCTGCTAATTTATTTAGTAACGTGCCTCGTGCCCACGCAGAGCGCACGTGCGGCAAAGCATGGACCTACGTTCGCGTGCCTGGCTACGACTTGGAGCTCCCGGGCCGTCTGGTGCCTAGCGTGCCTACGAGAACGCTCTGCCAGGCGCTGTGTCTGCAGGCTGTTGACCTGCCCTGCAGGTTAGTAGTAGGCGCTGTGTCTGCAGGCTGTTGACCTGCCCTTCAGGTTAGTAGCAGGCGATGTGTCTGCAGGCTGTTGACCTGCCCTTCAGGTTAGTAGCAGGCGATGTGTCTGCAGGCTGTTGACCTGCCCTTCAGGTTAGTAGCAGGCGATGTGTCNCCCTGGTGACGTATTGCATGATGTACGACGCTTGTACACTTCCCTGGTGACGTATTGCATGATGTACGACGCTTGTACACTTCCATAGTGACGTGTTGCATGATGTACGACGCTTGTACACTTCCATAGTGACGTGTTGCATGATGTACGACGCTTGTACACTTCCCTGGTGACGTATTGCATGATGTACGACGCTTGTACACTTCCACGGGGACGTATTGCATGATGTACGACGCTTGTACACTTCCATGGTGACGGTATTGCCTAATGTACGACGCTTGTACACTTCCACGGGGACGTATTGCATGATGTACGACGCTTGTACACTTCCCTGGTGACGTATTGCATGATGTGCGACGCTTGTTCACTTCAATGATGACGGTATTGCATGATGTACGACGCTTGTACACTTCCATGGTGACGGTATCGCCTAATGTACGACGCTTGTACACTTCCATGGTGACATATTGCCTAATATACGACGCTTGGACACTTCCATGGTGACGGTATTGCATGATGTACGACGCTTGTATATCTTCATTGGGGAGGTATCGCCTAAGGCTTATGAATTGTCAACTTAGACTTGCTAAGAGACCTAAGCAGCCATCACGCGTAGTTGTAGAGAGGTACAGGATTGCAAGTTTTGCCGCTTGGATCTTTTAACGACCATTTAGTCCCATTCATAAACGTCACGAAAAAATCTCTGGAAACTTTCGCGCTATGACTTGTCAATTGCTGTTGCACTGCACCTACAAAGCCAAATATTTTGCAGCACAATTCATTTACAATTTGTATAGTTTTTAGTCCTATTAATCAATTTTTCAAGAGCTCCTATCATCTTTCTGTGCTTGAAAAGCTTCCAGTGTTTGATGAGCTACCCGCGGCTTTTTGTGATCAGGCAGAGGGTAAAGTTTTAATCCATGTTCATTCTCGTCTCTTATGCCGTGATTTAATTACTGCAGATCCTCCCAACTGCGAGTACAGCGATCTAGAGGGCCGCTTCTTGCCATACTTCGACCGCTTCTTTACCAACGTCTTCGACCGGGACGAGTGCCAGCGATATTGCGACGGAGAGCGAGACTTCTCCTGCCACAGCTACAACTACCAGGTGCTGGTCTAGCTCTTGAGACTTCTCCTGCCACAGCTACAACTACCAGGTGCTGGTCTAGCTCTTGAGACTTGTCCTGCCACAGCTACAACTACCAGGTGCTGTTCTAGCTCTTGAGACTTGTCCTGCCACAGCTACAACTACCAGGTACTGGTCTAGCTCATAGGTGCTGGTCTAGCTCATGAGACTTGTCCTGCCACAGCTACAACTACCAGGTGCTGGTCTAGCTCATGAGACTTCTCCTGCCACAGCTACAACTACCAGGTGCTTGTCTAGCTCATGAGACTTCTCCTGCCACAGCTACAACTACCAGGTGCTGGTCTAGCTCTTGAGACTTGTCCTGCCACAGCTACAACTACCAGGTGCTGGTCTAGCTCTTGAGACTTGTCCTGCCACAGCTACAACTACCAGGTGCTGGTCTAGCTCACGAGACTTGTCCTGCCACAGCCACAACTACCAGGTGCTGGTCTAGCTCATGAGACTTGCACTGCCACAGCTACAACTACCAGGTGCTGGTCTAGCTCATGAGACTTGCACTGCCACAGCTACAACTACCAGGTGCAGTGCTAACTCAGTTCTTCAGACGAGAATTCATTTTTAATCTTTATTATGTCCATCAGTTCTTAAGACGATAATTTATTTTAATCCTAATTATGTCCATCAGTCCTTCAGACGCGAGTGTTCGCTCAGTGCCGACCACACGACCACCGTTGGCGGCCCAAACGCCCTGCTGGTGGACAGAGACTTCTTCTACTCGGAGCGCTCTACCTGCCGTACGGGTGCGTCCATCTGCTGGCCTAATTATTGCTGTCCAACTCTTGATGGCTGTCCATCTCTTGACCGCTGTATTGCAGCTCATACTGCTGTATATTCATACTGCTGTATATTATTCTGCAGTACAGTCCAACTCTTGACTGCTGTATTGCAGCTCATACTGCTGTATATTCATCTTTTGACTGCTGTTTTGCTTTAGCAGTCACACACTAACCATCAAAGGTCTCGGATAGCATGGCAAGTGCGCTGCTGCTCATGGCAAGTGCGCTGCTGCTCATGGCAAGTGCGCTGCTGCTCATGGCAGGTGCACAGCTGCTCATGGCAAGTGCGCTGCTGCTCATGGCAGGTGCACAGCTGCTCATGGCAGGTGCACAGCTGCTCATGGCAAGTGCGCTGCTGCTCATGGCAGGTGCACTGCTGCTCATGGCAGGTGCACAGCTGCTCATGGCAAGTGCGCTGCTGCTCATGGCAGGTGCACTGCTGCTCATGGCAGGTGCACAGCTGCTCATGGCAAGTGCGCTGCTGCTCATGGCAGGTGCACAGCTGCTCATGGCAGGTGCACAGCTGCTCATGGCAAGTGCGCTGCTGCTCATGGCAGGTGCACTGCTGCTCATGGCAGGTGCACAGCTGCTCATGGCAAGTGCGCTGCTGCTCATGGCAGGTGC
>NW_025937524.1:630915-649514 GCF_000764305.2 Hyalella azteca | reverse complement strand
GCAACTGTTGTGGTAGATGAGAGCCGACGTACCATTACATAACAAAGATGATGCCTGCACTTCTGCAACTGTTGTGGTAGATGAGAACAGACGTACCATTACATAACAAAGATGATGCCTGCACTTCTGCAACTGTTGTGGTAGATGAGAACCGACGTACCATTACATAATAAAGATGATGCCTCCACTTCTGCAACTGTTGTGGTAGATGAGAACCGACGTACCATTACATAACAAAGATGATGCTTGCACTTCTGCAACTGTTGTGGTAGATGAGAACTAACTTACTATTAATTAACGAAGATAATGCTGATGGTTCTCTGTGACTTATAGGCTATAACCTGTATCATTTTAGAACTCTGCTTCATCAAGTGGTAACAAACATCACACAAGACTTTTGCAGTGACCTTAAGCCAATTCTTTCTCGAAATATAGCACGTATGACAGTCCCTGACCATTCTATTGTTCGTAACGATTAGTTAAGTACATATTTAAGCAATATGAAGCATGTCAAACCGTCGAGTTAAAAGGCTCGTCTTCAATTACAGTTCGCGTGGACTGCACGCCGAGTGACATGCTTGTCACCTTCACGTTCGGCGTGCCGTTCGACGGCCGAATTTACGCGTCGGGCAACGCGCCCGCCTGCTTTGAGATGGGCAACGGCCAGACGACCGTCACGCTCCGCCTGCCCATCGGCTCCGTCTGCGGCACCGTGGAGCAGGTGGGTGCTATGGAGCAGGAGGATGTGGTGGAGCAGGTGGATGTGGTGGAGCAGGTGGATGCTATGGAGCAGGTGGATGTGGAGGAGCAGGAGGGTGTGGTGGAGCAAGGGTGCACAATGTGCCTCCTTGTGGTGCACTTCAGTGGAGCACGGGAATGTACTGCTGCCACTCTTCTTATTTGAGCACGACAAGCCTGGAGCTGCAGGCGAACGGCGTGTACGTGAACACTGTGATGTTGCAGGCGAACGGCGTGTACGTGAACACGGTGGTGGTGCAGCAGCACCCGCTCATCATGCAGGACTCGGACCGCACGGTGCGCGTTGAGTGTTCATTTGAGGCAGGCGATCAGACCGTCAGCTACGCGCCCCAGGCCGTCGCCGGCCGCACTGGCGGAGGCATCGACATCAAGTGAGAATCTCGATGTTTTTCCTGTGTTGGATCCATTAATTTAATTCGATTGTTCATATAATATGTTGCATTCAGTATCGTGTGTTGTAGTAATTAATAGTAATGAAACATCTATACCATCTATACTTGAACAAGCTATTGGTTTCCATGACTCACTCTTTGCTGTTTCCTTCCGCTGCCCGCGATCCGTTGACTGATGCAGCGGCAAGGCGACCATTCCATTTACATACGATCCCGACCGGAGGTACAGTGTCCTGAGTTACTCTGTACAACAGAGGTACACTGTATAGCACAATAGACTTATATTATAGAAAAGAACTACACTGAACTGCAGAGTTGATCTACAATTGTACAGCAAAGCACACTTTGCAGATCAGGCACACTATCCACTGTACAGCAATAGTAACATCGCTCACCGTATCGTTGAATTGCGCTCAACGCTAGAGTGCACTACATACGCTTGAGAGTGTTTCGACAATTAGAGCATGCGTGTCGCGTGCATGCGTGCAGCGTGCATACGTGTCGCGTGCATGCGTGTCGCGTGTATGCGTGTCGCGTGTATGCGTGTCGCGTGCATGCGTGTCGCGTGCATGCGTGTCGCGTGCATGCGTGTCGCGTGCATGATCGCCGAGCACGTCTCGAGTTTTGTCGCAACCTAGACCGTAAGATCCCAGCATATTTCCTCCATACTCGATGTTGTGGCATGGTTTTTGTATGAACTGCACAATGTATTATACTGCGTCATATCTAATAACGTATTAGAGATTCATTTGATTGCATTATATTGCAATCAATTTTAGTTGTGTCTCTCTGCGGTTAAGCCTGTTCCGCAAATATTGACAACTTTACTTTATCGATTTACTCACAAGAGAATCTGTAACATGCATGTTAGTCCGTCATTATAGCCACTAGCTTGCTGTAGATGTTCGATTTCACTTAACATGACTTGTTCAGTTCTCTGGCCGTTTTTTTGTTGTTCCTGAGAACTTGTAGAACTTAATTGCATTACACTCTTTGCTATATGAATATATCGTAGTTTCGTATTTTTCTCATCTGACTTAGAACGCGCCTGCGTTAAAATTCTGGTAGAAATAACACAAAAGGCGAAAGATTGAATGCATTGCACCTCTTGGCCACCTCGGACGACAGGTCAAATATGAAATATTGTAGCCGTTCATTGACTTGTTTGGCCTGGTTTGCAATTCTCATCGACGGGTTTGTTTATTTCAGTTGTCCCAAGAAAGATATTCTCTCCCAATTCATATAAATAGAAAGTTTTTTGATGAAAACTTTAGAGGGAAATTTTTTACTCTTTCTAGGTGGTAAATTTAATTTACTTTTAAAAGTTAAGCCACCAGTAGCTAATTAGGTGAGTGAAAGAACAACAGAATTTATTGAAATCCTAAGCGAAGTCATGCTGTTCGAATTAAATTACCTGCGTTTCAAGCTGAATAATCCGTTAGCCAAAATTCCATCATAAAACTAAAATAATTCGAGAACTTTACTCCTACATGGATTCTAATATCATCTTTTGCTTGCATTTCACTTTCATTTTACATATACATAGATTTTACTTTCATCTAAAGCCCTCTGGCAAAACATTTAGAGGTATTAAATATTTAATGCAAAAAAATTTAAGGAAGAAATTGCAAGACGGCCCAGTGGTTACAGTTAGTATACCGAATCGACACTTCTCCAGACCCGCTTGCTAATTGCGGGTTCGATCCCAGTTCTGTGCGCCAGTTTCTTATCAAAATCGGCGAGGAGGCCGGGCGGTTAAGCGCAGTAAAATTGGAGCAGTGAGTTGCGAGTTCGAGACCATAACAAACTGTTAATGTTCTGTAATGTTAAGAATTGGGGACACACCTAAGGCGTGTCGCTCCAACTGTTATTAGAACAAATGATGTTGAGGGCGATATTTGACAGAGTTTTGCTATATGACGCCCGGCGCACAAAGCTCGTCCTGCGATTTATTCATACTCTGAGAAGTAATCCGACGTTCGAGATGAGACGGAGTTAGTTTTTAGTGACTGACTTAACTGTCGCCTTCCAGTGTCAGCCATTATGAGCATGTGCAAATTTTTTTTCACGTCTGTTACTAATCATGACAACGGTTGGCCGGACAAATTTACGACCGGACCCGCGGCCGGTCTCGCGGCCAAAAGGTTTTCTAAGTGTTTTTATGAGTTTTTCTAGGTTTTTTGTGTTTTTAATGGAACCTGTTCCTAACTGGACCTAACCTGCATTGTTTTCGTTGATTGGCTAGGTTTTTTCTATGTTTTTAGTACGGCGGCCGCGAGACCGGCCGCGGGTGCGGCCGTAAATTGGTCCGAGACGTGACAATAGTTGGCCAGACAGCCTCACCGGGAACTCGGATGTGGTCACTCAAATTACTTGATGCTTACGACCTACCTCATAATATCTCAGTCGTAGTGACTGTGATGAAGTGTTTACTCATATCCTTAAGCATTTGATTTATTTACAATTTTACACTAACGGGACAAATAGCACTTAAATAACATATAATAGGAGAGAACATGTTCACATGTTTATAGTCATGATTGGCGAAATTGACCACTGCATAGGATGTCTGGAACTGTCAAGAATGGCATGATGCTATGGTGGCATGATGCTCTGATGGCATGATGCTCTGATGGCATGATGCTCTGATGGCATGATGCTATGATGGCATGTGTTTGCTGTGTGTGGCAGCGGTGTGTTCCGTCCTGGTCCGCTGGACCAGTAGACTAGACCGACGCTAATAGTGTCTCATACTGAGACGTTGTTTGTTGTGTGTGGCAGCGGTGTTTTCCGTCCTGGTCCGCTGGACATCGTAAGCAACACGGCGCCCACGCCCAACGTGCGCATGCGCATCTACCGCGCCACGGGCAACGAAGCCAACAACGTCGACCTGGGCGAGCTGCTTACGCTGCGGATTGAGATGGAACAAAACTCGGCGTTTTCTATTTTTGCCAGGATGCTGGAGGCGCGCACTGATCACGGAGAGACACTCATGCTCATAGATAACATCGGGTGAGTGTTGATTTTGTTGGAACGTTGCTGTAAGCTGGTGTTTTCCACGTTTTCTTTGTGAGTATAAGGTGATACTACTACTCAGTAAGGAGCTTTTCCCGAGACAGTTCTAACCGAGCCTGTTTTAGCCAAATACCTTTATGCATTATTCACTTTTGACAAGCCATCTGTATGTGTGCTCTGGTCAATATAAATGAAATATTGGCAGCAATAATTGGTTTGGTTCTTTGTATGTATAAATTCTAGAACCCTCATTGACGGTTCAGGTGCCCGCGCTACCGCGAGATCTTCCCCGAGCTCAGCGTCGACGCGAGAACCAAGACGCTCTTCGCCAACTTCAAGGCCTTCAGGTTCCCATCAACAGCGCGTGTCAACTTCGTCGCCACCGTCAGGTTTTGCCAAGACAAATGTCTACCGGTGAGACTCGTCACTTCATTATAATTACTTTATAACTTGACTGAAATAATGTAGGAAAGCGCCACCGATCTGCCCAGTGTAGGAACGAAATAAATTTTAGAACTAATCCCGGTCGAGCAGGTTTTCTCTTGTAGAAGTAAGAACAAGAATAAGACCAATGGTAGGAACAAGTGTACAAGCAAGAGTAACTACCAATTACTTGTAAATGCAGGTGAACTGCGGCAGCGGCGTCGCATCGTATGGACGACGACGCAAGCGTAGCGCCACGAATGGCACCGACACAGAGCAGCACCAGCAGCAGCAGCATCAGCAGCAGCATCAACAGCAGCAGCACCAACAGCAGCACGAGGAACAACCGCTGCACGACGAGCTTTTCACAATCTCCAACGACATCGTTGAGATGGACGTTTCCACTACCACAGAGACGCTCGGTGCAAGGTTTTTGAATGATTTTTTCCGCAAACACCCGGATGAATGAAAATTTTGTTTACTTCAGTCTTGGACTGGTCATTTGTAGATGGTTGTTGCCAACTAAAGAATTGTTTGTCGTCCTTTTATGACAATTACCTACTTTTCTTCTATATAAGTTAAAACATCACCAAGATAGAACTTTAACGTTTTTGTGGGCATGTTATCATCACCTAAAATCGCTTTACAAAACGACCCATCACGGCCCGTGGTTTGCATTAGAGGCTACACGTTAAAGTATTAATGTCACTTATTTGCTTAAATCGCAAGTTGACTAAAAATTTAAAAGCAAAGAATAGTCCACAAAAATTCATATCTTTATAGAAAACGTTTCGGAGTCCAGCTCCATCGTCAGTTCGTAGAATTATTCTACGAACTGACGATGGAGCTGGACTCCGAAACGTTTTCTATAAAGATATGAATTTTTGTGGACTACTCTTTGCTTTTAAATTTTTAGGCTATACGTTATCATGACTTCGCCAATCACCTATTATCTGACCATCGTTCAAGGCATCGCAGTATCCCCTTCCATGTCCAAGTATTGAAATATGAGCATTTAAATTAATGTTTTGATGCGGACAAGGAAATTAAAGCACGTTCCGCAATTCTTAGATGGAATTAGCAATAGCTATTTAAGCAATTAAATTAATGTAATGAAATAGAGTTAAATCCAGGCTAGATAGTTACTCTATACATATGAATATTTGAATTTTAATTAATTTTTTAGCGTAGTGACCGTATAAAAATAATTCTGGAATATTCTTCATTGTCTTCAGTACTACCTTTTTATCAGCTTAACTATTAAGCAATGTAGTAATTGGTCATGTACAAAATTTCGTATCCATTCTTTTTGAAACGTTTTCCAAATGTTGAACTTATATATTGTTTTCGGCCTGAGTATACTGAGAAAACGTGCTGTGAATTTTCCACTAGACCTTTTCTTTATATTTTCAGCATTCTGGGTGATGAGAACTCAGTTTTTACCAAGTCATTAACAATCCGCCATCAATTATTCGCCTGTTGTACTCCGGACTACTCGAAAAATCTATAGGAACGCGGGCGAATTATTTCAATTTTCCCTACCATATCATTGACATTTCTGGCAAATTTGCGTTTCCAGCAAAAGTTCATGAGCATGACACTCTTTTTGACTCCTGCCGTGCAGGATAAAGCTTATTCTGAATAATTTGTTTAAGTTATTTCAATTTATTAAGTCGGAAAGTTCAAAATTTCTCGGAATTGAATAGCCTCTAAAATTTTCAGCTTCGCTCCCGTTGGACCGCCTCGCGTGGGCGACCACACGAGACCCCAGTCCACGTCTCCAGCACCTGCCGTGACAGCCAGCAAGTCTACAGCGCACGACAGTCGTGAAGTGGCAACTGTGGGACTTGATGCAAGTGCACCGCCTCACCTCGGCAAGTCCCTTTCATCGCTGGGACTCAGTCCCCTCGTCCCCTATGATGAACAGTTGGAGGACATCGCCCGAGGACCTCTCACGGACCCTGAGGATCTGCTCCTACCGCGGGATATTCCCGTGTCGCTCTCGGTGAGTGGGATTAAATTTTGATTGCGCGGCATCATACCCCATCCTACCCTGCACCCTGCCCTATCCTGTCCTGCACCCTGCCCTATCCTGCCCTGCATCCTGTCCCTGCACCCTCCCCTATCCTGCCCTGCACCCTGCCCAATCCTACCCTGCATCCTGCCCTATCCTGTCCTGCACCCTCCCCTATCCTGCCCTGCGCCCTGCCCTATCCTGCCCTGTACCCTGCCCAATCCTACCCTGCATCCTGCCCTATCCTGCCCTGCACCCTCCCCTATCCTGCCCTGCACCCTGCCCCATCCTGCCTTGCACCCTCTCCTATCCTGTACCGTTATCCTGCTGGCCACTTTGTTATAAATATAATTCCATTTATCCTTTACTCTTTTTCTATCAAACTGTTGGTTATTTTGCGTTTGTTTCCTTTTTATCCTCAGATCGTAATAGTTACTTACTATACTCCTAATTAAAATTCATATCCCATGTCTTCACACGTTGGATTCTAAATGTACTGCTTGCATTCCGTTTTCTTGCCTGGATATCGAGTTGCTGCACATCCATAGTGTTCATACTACGAATTGTAAACCTTTACTTTGACAAATATTGATGCCAAAATAATATTATTAACTAAATCAATTGCTTCTCTTCACCCGATGTTGTTGAGAATAATATTTTGGTTGCAGTTGACGGTGGGCGAGGACGCGTTCACCAGCCTACACGACCTGCCTCGGCACAGTGAGTCCTCACCATCAGGACGCTGGATCTGTTAATAGATATTATTATAACAGCATCGATGTATGATGTAAATATTATTATAACAGCATCGATGTATGATGTATATATTATTATAACAGCATCGATTTATAATGTAGCCGCTTACATCATTTACGAGTAAAGTTACGGGTAAACTACTGGCCATCATTACACTGGAAATCAATATTATATATTATACTATAATAAATGAATTAATCATAAGCACTATTTGATCCCTTATTCTCTCAGCAGATAGTTCAATGGAGCCTTTTAAAAGATTGTAAAGTAGATAAATATTGAACACATCACGATAATCCGGCCCCTATATACGCAGGTAAGCTGGTCACGTCAGACGCGGTGTGCACGTCGCGGTCGACGTTCGCGCTCACCATCCTCGCCTTCGTCTGCCTCGAGGTCGTCGTCACGATCGCCTTCGTCGTCTTCTACAGGCGAGTGTGCCATCAGTCACAAGGGTCAGCGATTGTTAAGGGGGATTTAGGAGCTGCCAGGAGATCGTGGTAATAAAAAGCTGTGAGGGGATTGGCTTGGTGCTAGACAGTGAGAGGACGCTACTGTACTGCATTAAAACGGTATCGAGGTGAGAGGAGCTACCCGTGGGTTCGAGCCTTGGGAAGCTCAATTAATTTCTCGGTGTCGCTGGTGACAGCGCTCGGTAGCCATCGAGGGTGGTACTTGCAGCATGGCTTTTGGTCGGTGTCCCTGAACGAGCTTTGGGTACCTACTTGTTGTGGAATCTTTAGGTTGTGAAAATGTGTGAGCGACAAGAGTGCTATTTGATCTGTAGGAATCATTATAAAATAGTTTAGCGAATACCGATCTTGTTCGGACTTTTTGACTTGGGTTTCTGGTGCAATAATATGCAGGGGGTCCTGATTTGGTATTTCATTGGGGTTATTTTTGGCGTTGAAGTCTCATATGTGTTTTTGTTCTTAGCTGTAGAATTTTCACGTTTTAGTGATCTAAACTACGTCCTGTCCCCTGCAATTTTATGAAAAGATTTTGTTTTGTTAACAAGATTAGCTCATACAATTGCTGGTCGTCTGTGCAGGTCCAGGCGGAAGGCATGGACGAAACTTAGCCCGGATTCTCGCCCTTGTTTTCGACCCAAGGTTCGTTATTGATCTTTTTTTTTCATTTTCGTTCCACTGTAACAATATAAGTTATTGGAATTGTTTTCTTCTCCTGAAGTGTCCGTGTGTGACGTATGAATCTTTTATTATAGCCATGAGAAGAAAAACGAAAACAAATAATGCATGAAAAATTTCTTCGTCATTTCCAACTTCAATTTAATGATGAAATTAGATATTTTAAACTGTTCAGACTTATTTATCATGATTTGATCGACTGTCATCTAGGTGGATTATTCATAATTGTTTCGGCAATGTAACGTCTACTGTAACATTAGGATTTGTTATCTACGCCAGTAAATCATACTGATTGATAGTGGTAATTGTTCACAATAAGTTTATCTGTTAAGCAGTTTTCGTTAAAGACCAGAGAATTCGTTTTATTGGCCAATTTTCTTATATGTTTTTTTTTTCAATAAATCGAACAATATTTTTCGTTTGAATTGGTGAATCGAAAATCAGCGTACCGATGGACACTTTTATTTATTTAACAACGTTTCGAATGTATCAATCATTCATTATCAAGTTAGAAGGCGCATTGAGTGATGAAATTTTGGTCGAAATAAGTACAAAATCATATAAATAGGATACTACTCAGAAATCAAAAATGATAGAAATAATTACAAAATCACAAAAATATTGAGATAATCAAGAATTAAACCTGCTTAAAGGAACAAATTTCGCCAACCTATACTAATAAAATTATCCTGTATATCGTTTGTACATTCGTTGTCATCATTCGATAATCTGAACATTATTTAATGAAGATTATTTGCCGCTCTTGCAGGAGGTCAAAGGGTACGAACGGCGGCCAGACGCCTACCCCTCACTCAAGTAACCCCCGGCTCCCCCACCTCCCCCTCTCCCGCAGAGGCTTTTACTAATAACTAATATTTTAACCATCACCGTGCAGGAGATTAATTGGACCAACTAATCTAGCTCTTATTTATTGCACTAAAATAATTGAGTCAGGTGACAACTGAGAAATCGTCCGCTAGAGGGCTCTGTTTTATATTAGCTGAGTTATATGCATTGCGTGGGCTTCGTCCGTGAATAAGCTACGTTGTAATGAAGTCTGGAGTCATCATCGCGGACATGGAAGTTAAAGTTACTGAACAGGAACGTTCAACGTAGTGGCTGGCATTTGAAATAATTAAACCTAGAGATTATGAGTGCTCTCTGACGCACATTAACGCTGAAATAAAATGTACTGAAAGTTGAAATTGGTTTTACTGAAAGGCTGAGCTTGACAAATTCAGCGATAAAGTTTGATCTGGAACCTGTAAGTTACAACTTGAGACCAAGGCGTCGTAGACTTCAGATGCCCGGAATATAACATTTCTTGAGCAGGCTACATGTAACGATTTAAGTACCTCGGGCATCAACATTCCTTGTACCTAAACTTGAGTATTGTGTTGCTCACTTTAAGTACCCAAACTTAAGTACTGCGTGTTTCAATTGTCCTCAGTGAGTATTGCTACTATTTCAGTGGCTCATCCGTCGTCATTCGATTCCGTCTCTTGAATTTGTGCTGAGATTTGAGTTATTTGAAGTCATATGTTCATTGTTGGCTGAAGCTCTCAACGTCAAGACTGAGGTCAATGAAACAATAAATGTTCGTTATCTCAATAGCTTCTTTATCTCGACTGAAATTCCTGGATTTTAAATTCTCTGGACATGTATCCCTTTGATCGTTTTGTTCGAATTGTTTGTAATGAATTTAAAGGTCTACCTCGCACGCTTCTTGATCGTGACGAGGTCTACCTTGCACGCTTCTTGATCGTGACGAGGTCTACCTCTCGCGCTTCTTGATCGTGACGAGGTCTACCTTGCACGCTTCTTGATCGTGACGAGGTCTACCTTGCACGCTTCTTGATCGTGACGAGGTCTACCTCTCGCGCTTCTTGATCGTGACGAGGTCTACCTTGCACGCTTCTTGATCGTGACGAGGTCTACCTTGCACGCTTCTTGATCGTGACGAGGTCTACCTCTCGCGCTTCTTGATCGTGACGAGGTCTACCTTGCACGCTTCTTGATCGTGACGAGGTCTACCTCGCGCGCTTCTTGATCGTGACGAGGTCTACCTCTCGCGCTTCTTGATCGTGACGAGGTCTACCTTGCACGCTTCTTGATCGTGACGAGGTCTACCTCCCGCGCTTCTTGATCGTGACGAGGTCTACCTCGCACACTTCTTGATCGTGACGAGGTCTACCTCTCGCGCTTCTTGATCGTGACGAGGTCTACCTTGCACGCTTCTTGATAGTGACGAGGTCTACCTCCCGCGCTTCTTGATCGTGATGAGGTCTACCTCTCGCGCTTCTTGATCGTGACGAGGTCTACCTCGCGCGCTTCTTGATCGTGATGAGGTCTACGTAGACACATCGGTGAGCAGGTTAGCGGCAGACCCACTCTCGTTCTGCGCTAGTCTTTACTGGGACTAGCGCGTAGAATGCAGGTTTGAGGCCACTTGCTTGTTAATTTAAATGTTAACAAATTGGTATTTGTCACACAACTGGGAGTGCGATGCTTGAGTGTGGCTCTATATCGTGGGATAGGAATGTATGTATTGGGGATGATGGATGATTGAGAATTTGTACATCAGTTGTTTTGAAGCGATGTATAATATCCTGTTTTATTTTCTTTATACGAACATACGAATCATGAAAGAATGCTTGTGTTAGTTATTTGATGATACAGTGTAACCAACATGGGCTAGGTTATTCGATTTTCATGTGTTTGGAAACATTATTTATCGAAAGATAGAAGTATTATTAAGCTTTAATATTTCGATAAATATGCTTAAGCTATTGTTCACGATTAAGCAGTCGGATTCCTAAATCGGTATTTCTGTCAGTTGTGCCCATCACAGTCACCACGTTTTGACGTTACTTTCCTCTATCAACATTTTATTTTTTCTAATTAATTTTAATCTTGAGTTTTAATTCAGGTCAGAAATGCTTTTGATAAAATTGGACTTTGCAAACGTTGCAAATGAATATTGTTGTAAAATTACTGCGGGAAAGCTTCAGCGATACATTTTCGATAATATTATTTCTCTGTCTAAACTACAGTTCAGCGAAATTTATCGAAGCTAATTCATCAAGTGTTATCTCTACCAAGGGATGTTCTCTAACCCTTGAAGTTGTTCTCTTGACCAGGTGGCTTGTGTTCACACCGTTGCTTCCAACGTTAAATGCATGTATGACTTTCCCTTGGAGTGGTCCACTACCTTGAAAATGATGATACGCGTGTCTTGTATGCTTCAGCGTTCGATGATAAAACATGCGTTAGATTTTATTCTGTAACTTTACACTGAATTTTTTAATTACAAAACGATCGAAGCAACTGAAACATGTGTCTTGTTAACCCTTGCTCTATAGAAACAAGTTTTTGGTAGTCTCGTTGAGGTACAGTTTCAGGCGTACGAGGGGCAGGCTGTGCGTAGGCAGCGCAGTGCGTAGGCGCCGTGCGTATCGCGTGGGAGTACGCATGGAGCTCCACGTCACCCCGAGCCTGGCAAGACTCATGTGTGGGCGGTAACAGGACTTGGGCTATATTGGCATTAAAATCGTTATTTAAATCTGGCCATTTGCGCCTTCTTCTATCGTACTCCGGTATAAATGATTGATCTGGGGCCATACTTTCTAAAATAGTTAAGAGATCGTAAGTTCATTAGTCAATCATTGACGGCCATTCAAGTAAAATCCACCAATCATAGACAAGAAAATAGAGCGTAAGTACTAACGTTCACTTAGCGAGCTTTGAAAGTATCCACCAATCATAGACAAGAAAATAGAGCGTAAGTACTTACGTTCACTTAGCGAGTTTTGAAAGTATGGCCCCAGGAGCACAGTTTTCTGCTGTGCGCGTCCGGATGTTGCTCACGGCATTCAACCTGGTTTATGAACCAGAACCTAAGGAGGCATGAGAGACACTAGTTTTATTGTAGCAACGCTATTAGGTTACCTCAGGTTGTGACGCCGAAGACTGAATAGATTATTTGCTCCGGAAACCTAACAGATATCAAATGATGGTTAGGAAATAGTTCACAATAGAGCATAAACTTTGATAACACACAGGGTTAAAGTTACGGGACTAATAAGCGTTATGAATACGACTATTAATAAACAATCGATTAAATTTGAGTTTTTGCGAATATTTCCCTGCAATTATAAATGTTGACATCATAGGCGAAAAGTATTTCGTTGTTCTATACTGAATGGCATTCAATTATTTCAGCAACTATTTTGTTGGTTACGTCACTAGCCTGATTAATGTTCTGTGGTGAGGGAGCGTAGATTAGTAACTAGTTTACTGCTGGTAGGGTGGTAGCTTATGTATCAGTTTATAGTTACTAGATAAGTTGCTAGCTGCCTTCAGTAGAACAATAAATTATTTTCATTTTTTTCTCGGACAAGCTCAAACAATATCCGTTATTGCTCGAATGGCATTGCAAATCAATTCTTTATACAATTAAGTTTCAAATTTACACAATTTATTTTTGTCAAATATCATTTCGGGACCGAGTCGAGTTCTTCCTCAGAGTGCACAACTGAACACGACTATAGCTCTGAAGTGACACGCTCATTCCTATGATATTATTGACATTTTATTCATGACGAGCGCATGCTTTACAATATATCAGCTTTGGCTGCCTTATAATTAAAATAATTGCCTGATTGTTGCTGCGCTCTGAGCCTTGTTCTTCGCCTGCAGTTGCCGATCTCGTCTGATTTGTGGCTCGCTTATTAAAAGTTTGCTCATGATAAATTTGATTGGATTTTTTAATCAATTTCGCACTCCGGCAGTTTTTAGTATTTATTTTAAGATGACCGCACCATCAACAACAGACCATCTGTAATAAGAAAAAAGTTCAATGGCCTACATCAATATAATTTTTTTTCTCATTATAATCTTGATAACGTCATCAGCTCTCTTTTTCATTCTACATTTTAGCCATTGGGACTTGAACCTGATTTCAAACAAGTTGATATGTACTTTTCGAGTTTTAAGAAGTGCTTCCATATTGTGGGACAAGGAAACTTCAACAGCCGACAAGTAGTGATCCCGCACGCTGCTTCCACCCTATCAAAATTTAGAGTCGCCCCAGCTTCTGGTACCCCAAATCAGAAGCTGGGGCGACTCTAAATTTTGTTAGGGTCGGGTCTGCAGTTAAGAGATTACAGCAAACGGCGTCGCCCGGGGAGCGAATGCTCAAGAAAATGAATTTATGAATGCGAAATTTTGGAGTTTGAGACAGAAAACGCCGCGGTAAGTAAACTGTTTTAGCAATTAACACAAACTGTCAACACGGGCTAACAGCGGCAGCAGCCAATTGAAGGAGAACTACGGGCATCGGCAATAACAGCAGCAAATGAAGCGGCAAGAACAGCAGCAACAATAGCAGCAGCACCAGCTGGCTGGTTGTAGCAGCAGCACCAGCTGGCTGGCAGTAGCAGCAGCACCAGCTTGCTGGACGTAGCAGCAGCACCAGTTGGCTGGAAGTAACAGCAGCACCAGCTGGCTGGAAGTAGCAGCGGCACCACCTGGCTGGAAGTAGCAGCAGCACCAGCTGGCTGGAAGTAACAGCAGCACCAGCTGGCTGGAAGCAGAAGCACCAGTTCTGCTGGAGCTGGGCGGCGTGCAGTGCGGTGTTGTCCGTGGCAGTGAGAGGAGTATGAGTGTCGTGCAGCAGAGAGAAGCAGCGCACATGACCGTGCACGGGACGACCACGTCCCACGGCACGTCGCGGGTTGTCAACATGAAGGGCCCGACCATCCTGACGTCCAAGACCATGCCCCCGACGCGTGGACCCGCCGCCATGACGGGCCGACTGCCTAAGAAGGACCCAATTACCATCTTCAAGGAGACTGTGAGTACCGCCTTAATTTGTTTGCTTCCCTATTAATTCAGACTAAGAGTACCTAATTAATGACTCACTTGCACTAATTACCGAGGATATCGAATGCCTATTTATTTGCTCGGTCGCAGGGCGAGATTCTTGAAGGGAAGTAAGGCGATTATGACGCTCGCTCAGCAGACGAGTATCGAAGCTCCGACTAGTGCGACTAGGTACTTTGTCCTGATATCTTGAACAACATCAGAGTTTGCATGACTGTTAATGAAACAAATGAGTTATTGTTCATGAAATTTCACCTCGTATAATATAAGTCAAGCAGCTGCCCAATTCCAGATTAGAAACGCAAACATAAAAATCTCATCAAGATTCCTGAGCATAGGATTACAGTTTGTGTCAGAAGTTCAGAACAGACGGAATCTTGGTGGCCTAACTAGCGTTGATAGCCGCGGTTTACGCTAGGGAGCGTCTGGGCAGCCGGACTCTGCATGGACGAGCGGCCGAGGAAACTTGTCGGCCGCTTGCTTTCCCGCCTCATTTTGTCAGCTCGATGACTTCTGGTCACGGAATATAGATGTCCATTCCATATTTATAACGTGAAGGAGGAAAAATGCATTAAAAAACTCAGCATGATTAGGGGAAAGATAAATACACTCTATCGTGAAATGGAAGATAATCCAGTAAGGATGAAGGTAGTTCGCCAAGGACTGCTAAGTAGAATTTTGGGATCAACATTCAACAAATCCAACAAAGAACTGAACTTTGTTTAGAAAGCAGGAATTTCGTTTTTTTTTCTATGACTGGAGTTTTTCCAGTTGAAACTCAATCAAGCTTGTGATTCTACCACTAGAATCTATGAAGCTAGTACTCTTCGCTCTAACTACGTTGGTGACGTCAGTCGACACCGTAATGAACTGTGACCGTCTGCTGACACTCGACTGACCGTCTGATTGGACTCATGTCGCTTCGTCACGCTATTGTTGACGAACGAAGCTGTTAGATTTCTTAACTAGCACTCGAGGAAGATAGGCGATCTGGAGGATGATCACACGTATTACGCTTGTTACTGTGGCAGTCTTATTTTGATGCTGATCATACAGATTATGCTTGTGACTGCAGCAGTCTGGTTTGGAGGATGACCACACAGATAATGCTTGTGACTGCAGCAGTCTGGTTCGGAGGATGACCACACAGATAATGCTTGTGACTGCAGCAGTCTGGTTCGTGCTTGTGACTGCAGCAGTCTGGTTTGGAGGATGACTACACAGATAATGCTTGTGACTGCAGCAGTCTGGTCTGGAGAATGACCACACATATTAGGCGTGCAACCGAGGCAGTCTGGTCAGGACGATGACGACGATGACCGCACGAACGATGGCGAGATTCGTAGAGGTCGCGGTCGTTGCTTCATCACTGCCGCTCGCGGGGCTGACGCCATTACGATGTCGCCACTTCGTGCGGTTGATTACACTAGCCGTTATTTACATTAATTAATTGTACTTTATATCTACATCTGGGATAGAACTTAGATCTCAATAAAACTTGGATCTCAATTAGGAATGAAACTTTCAAACTGTAAGTGAAATTGAGTATGGTTCACGACCTACGGATTATTGTATTTTAATAATATGTACTTCAGTTGCGTGCTCTTATTCATTAAAAAGTTGCACTAAAGTTGATCGCCGGTAATCGCAGCAATGGACGTGTATTTGAAAATTCATTCTCAACGATAAGGCATATAAGTTGGGAATCCGACGTAGTACGTTTGTACTCAAGAGATTAAGAGTCAAGTCCTCAGTAAATATGCATGGGACCAAGGTCCTGTGAAAATATAACATTCCAGCTGCTACCGCGACGCTGCGGCGGAGTTCCAGCGAAGCTCTGCGCAGTGAAAGTGGCCTAGCTGATGTATGTGACACCTGGTCAGCTGACTAGCACTCCCTGGGTTTTGCGATCTAAGTCACGTTTGTCCATCAAACATAAGAAAGATTAGACTTCATCCTGTCCAGAAATGCTGCATTAAATCACTTGCAATGCATGAATTAGTCACATGGATGTATGTCGGAGAAAATTCGGAGGGTGACTGCCGAGACTGTATATGGTAAGAGAAGGTCTCGTACCAGCAAGACAAGTCGCGCCTATCTTGATTGTAAAGAAGCATCGTTGCTCGATCTCACTATATGAACGTCCTTTATTCTCCAAGCATTTTAATTGGCGGCTATTTCTCGGCAGAAAATAGTGGACAAAAAATTCAATTGAAATTATATCATAGTTATCTCTAGTCTAACCTTAAGGCAGAATTTAGATAATTTCTGTCAATTATGCTTACTTTACTTAAATTAACTATAATCGCCGAACTCGCATGAAGTTTACCTCCCAAATGAGCTTATATTATACAGTTATTGCCAGGACAATAATTTTTGCAGATCATTGTTTTTTATTCACGTCAAAATATCAGAACTGTATTGTTTACTTCCTGCTCACCTATGAATTCGTCTATAATTACACAAAATTCCAAGCACATTTGGGCGAAAGCTTATCGTGCTAATGGTTACATGTGCATCTGGAGTGCGCATATACTTGCTTATTCGTTCTGCGGATGTTCTTCTAATAATGGGGAAATACTTTGTGCAAAGGAGCCGTTCGATTCTTTTTGATATTAAGTCGTGATAGCTTTTTCGATATTAAGTCGAGTTGGAGAAGCTGGTGCATGACGGGTGGCACACGAAAGTTCTGTTATAAATCAATAATAAGCTCGTGCTGAATGAATTTTTACCTGAAAAGCCTGAAAATCTAGCAATCCTAGCATTTGTGTTGAGGGCGACGCTTAGTCACCGAGTGACTTGCCCTGCTAAAATCACTCGTCTTTATTTTGATTATAACTCCATTAATACTCACTGTACTTGATCATTTGACTTACCGGTTGTTATTTAGCAATGAAAGACAAGTTTAAGACCTAATGTTAATGACAGTAGGACTAAGTAGTATTATGTATGGAAGAACGCAACCTCAGAAATGAGGTAAAAATGCCCGAAGTGCCTCCGACAGGTTTACTCTGTTAGTAACGCAAGCAGCATAAACTCTTGCTAGTGCCAGCAGCAGTATTTTGCTAGTGCCAGCAGCAGTATCTTGCTGGTGCCAGCAGCAGTATCTTGCTAGTGCCAGCAGCAGTATCATGCTGGTGCCAGCAGCAGTATCTTGCTAGTGCCAGCAGCAGTATCTTGCTAGTGTCAGCAGTAGAATCTTGCTGGTGCCAGCAGCAGTATCATGATAGTGCCAGCAGCAGTATCTTACTAGTGCCAGCAGCAGTATATTGCTGGTGCCAGCAGCAGTATCTTGCTAGTGCCAGCAGCAGTATCTTGCTGGTGCCAGCAGCAGTATCTCGCTAGTGCCAGCAGCAGTATCTTGCTAATGCCAGCAGTAACACCATGAGCTGACACTGCACTATAGATGCGTCACATGTGACAGTATATTCAGTGACAGTGAACATTTATTACAAGAAGCAGCAAAGGAACTGGTGAGGAAGACAGGTTTGAGCAGCGCCCACCAGGACTGTGACTCATGAGACAGCAACTCTGCTGTTGCTGTTGTTTCTATTGCTGCTATGGCAGCTGTTATTGCTAGTGTTCATACATGTTGCTGCTTCTGTTGATGCTTTATTGTGGTGGTATTTTGTTAGCAATTAAAGCGGACAGTATTTGATAATTGAATTCTAATTTAAGTTCTTACATTTTTGCAATTCATTATACGCATTTAATTATAACAAATTTAAACGTGTTCGCTCATGATACTGAAATGATGCTGGTTTTTAGTTATGCTACTGATTTATTTTGTTGGTTTTGAAACCCTTTTTTTCTATTTTCGTTCATTATGGGTTGATGTTTTTAAGACATTGAAAATCTTTTATTTGATATTACCGCTGTTTGTGTTAGTTATCGCTCCAAACGCCTGCAGTTCAGCCAACTATAGGAATGCGATTGCTTCAGTTGTGTTTTGGACTGACATGTTGCTTGACGCTGCTATTTATCTGTCGTGTTCCATGCGCATTCCTGTGCAGTTGAATTTGTTAAAAAAAAACCTTTTCAAATAACGAAGCTGGAGGAAAGAGAGTATGAGAGGTGGATAAGTAACAGCTCAGGGCGAGTACGAGTAGCAGCTCAAGGCGAGTACGAGTAGCAGCTCAAGGCGAGTACGAGTAGCAGCTCAGAGCGAGTACGAGTAGCAGCTCAGGGCGAGTACGAGTAGCAGCTCAG
>NW_025937524.1:628763-630141 GCF_000764305.2 Hyalella azteca | reverse complement strand
GCAGCTGTATGACAGGCAGCTGTATGACAGGCAGCTGTATGACAGGCAGCTGTATGACAGGCAGCTGTATGACAGGCAGCTGTATGACAGGCAGCTGTATGACAGCAGCTGTATGACAGCAGCTGTATGACACGCCCTATACAGCTGCTCATGGAGGCGGCGTGTTGGCTGATGTGTGGGCGCAGCAGCTGAAGGTCACTCGCCGCCCCGACACTGACGCGGCCGTAGCGCTTCTTCACTAATCTATTTCCTGCAGTGAAATTTATTAATGTTTCTACTGTACAATCTTCACTTATCTACTTCCTTCACTGAAATTTCTTAATATTCTACTGTACAATCTTCACTTATCTACTTCTTGCAGTGAGATTTCCTAATATTATACTGTACAATCTTCACTTATCTACTTCCTGCAGTGAAATTTATCATATTCTACTGTACAATATTCACTGCTCTACTTCCTGCACTGAGATTTCTCAATATTCTACTGTACAATCTTCTTATCTACTTCCCACACTGAAAATTCATTAATATTTTCTATTACAACACTGATGTAATTAAGATATCGTAGGGTACCTTCTCTAATTATCTACTTCCAACACTGATCGAACTCAAACCTTGTAGAGTGCATTAATCACTTTCACTTAGCTACTTCTAACACGGTTTGACTAGATTACAATAGTGTAATTGTAGAATTTAGATGACATCATGACGCATGATGGATGGCTTCCAGTATTTTTTAGTTCCCGTTGGCGCTTGAAAGAAACCTCAAATAGAAAACGGGAATCAAAGAAAACCTGAGAATTTTAGGCCCAACCCATTAAAATAATTAATTATTCTCGCAGACGTGTTCAGCTGTTAATTTATTACGGTAACGCGTTTGACTCTCCAGTAAAATGCCACTTAGAGAACTAGATAAACAAAATAACAATCAATATAAACCTAATTAACTGACCGATATTTCACCATTTCATTGACAGATTCCACAATTCTATCTACTTGTCCCGCGGAGAACATTAATTACTAAATTTAATACTAAATCGTTACAGATCAAAAATGCCCTCAGACAACTATTTACCCACCAAGCTTGTCATGCACAAGCTTCATTAGTGATTAGCATTAAAAGAATGCACGGCTAAACTTTTCCACTTTGGTACGAACAAACTTGCGATCTTTGTGAGGCAGTGAGGTGATGGAAGTGAGGCAGGGAGGTGATGGAAGTGAGGCAGGGAGGTGATGGAAGTGAGGCAGGGAGGTGATGGAAGTGAGGCAGGGAGGTGATGGAAGTGAGGCAGTGAGGTGATGGAAGTGAGGCAGTGAGGTGATGGAAGTGAGGCAGTGAGGTGATGGAAGTGAGGCAGGGAGGTGATGGAAGTGAGGC
>NW_025937524.1:596971-628550 GCF_000764305.2 Hyalella azteca | reverse complement strand
GTGTTGGAAGAGGGGAGCACAAATGAAGGGAAGAGTGGCGAGTGTTGGAAGAGGGGAGCACAAATGAAGGGAAGAGTGGCGAGTGTTGGAAGAGGGGAGCACAAATGAAGGGAAGAGTGGCGAGTGTTGGAAGAGGGGAGCACAAATGAAGGCAAAAGTGGCGAGTGTTGGAAGAGGGGAGCACAAATGAAGGCAAAAGTGGCGAGTGTTGGAAGAGGGGAGCACAAATGAAGAGGCTGCCAGAGCCGCCCTGGCAGGTAGCGACACTTGAGCCTCGCGACAACGCCCAAGTGGTCAGCTTGATAGGTGATGGTGCACACCAGCTTATTATTATTATTATTAATATTATTCTACGATCCTTCTACGAAGCAATTATCGTGGCATCTGGTTCAAACGAACTTCGAGGGCACGTCACACATAAAATTAATAGCAAGCGTAAAATAAACAGACACTAGAAAGGATGGGAACGTGAAAAAGTGCTATAAGCAGTAGATTCATAGTCTCTAATAAATAGTTCCGTCTTTAGGCGTTGACGTAAAACCTGCAACGTAGGAGCCGAAGTTACGGAAGCCGGCAGACTCTTCCAGGTTTTGGCAGCGACGGTAGATAGACGTTAGATTGTACGACGAGGTCCGCTGTTGATGACGAACGCAATCTTCTTCTAGAAGGCAGATCCGACACGCGCTGCAGACATTCTGTGAGATAAGGAGGCGCCAGACCGTGAAGGCATCTGAACATCCGAACAGCGACCTTGAACTGCGTGCGCTGCTGAATGCTTAGCCAGTGAAGGTCGCGCAATATCGGCGTCACATGGTCGAATTTTCGCTTATTGCACACGAGTCGAGCAGCAGCGTTCATTACGGATTGCAGTTTATTAAGTGCCGTGGTCGGAAGTCCATAAAGTGTGGCATTACCATAGTCCAATCTGGTCCGAAACTAGCGCAACCACAAGGGTCTCAAGGTCCGGCCTCGAAAGACGGCGGCTGATGCTACGTATTCGTCGCAGAGCGCCGAAGCAATCGGTGGGGACACTGGCAATGTGAATGTTTATTGAAAGTTCCGGGTCCAACAGAATGCCCAGGTTGCGAACTGCGGAAGCAGGCATGACGGACTCGTTGCCCACGCTAACAGGGTGGTGGTGCACTCAGCGCACATCGCACCCAGCGTGAAGGGTGTGGGCCCTCGAAGTGTAATCACTTACAGGCACAAATGATGGGAATAAGTTGACAGAAGAGAATTCGATGAGTTAGCGACATTCAGAATAGAAGAGAGCTAAAAAAAGGGGGAAATTGTGGACTTGTGGTATAAAGTAACGAAACCAACATTGAAAACCATTAGGAGCAAAACTGATGGACCAAAGACAATAATTAGTTATTTTTGAAGTTTAGACATGAATGAAAATTGATAAGAAAAATTTGAATTTTTTTATATTTTTCTTACTATGGGATTTCCGAAATGAGATAGGGATCGAAGCGAAAAAACCGATCTGGACAAAATAAGAGTTTACCTTCTTCCATTTGGTCGAGGGTAAGAGGGTCTGGCAGGCACGAGGGTAAGAGGGTCTGGCAGGTACGAGGGTAAGAGGGTCTGGCAGGTTGCTACGGACTCTTTAGTTTGACCTGCACGTAGGATGATGGCTATCATTGCTACGGTTTCTTTAGTTTGACCTGCACGTAGGATGATGGCTATCATTGCTACGGACTCTTTACTTTAACCTGTACGTAGGATGATGGTCATCACTGCTACGGACTCTTTAGTTTGACCTGCACGTAGGATGATGGCTATCATTGCTACGGACTCTTTACTTTAACCTGTACGTAGGATGATTGTCATCACTGCTACGGACTCTTTAGTTTGACATGCACGTATGATGATGGCTATCATTGTTACGGACTCTTTTGTTTGACCTGCACGTAGGATGATGGCTATCACCTGGATGGACTGTGTAGTTTGGTCTACAGTTTACACTCAAAATAAAATTTGAAGCAGTGCTGGAGCCTGGCAGGCTAGAAGCAGTGGGGGAGCAGGTAAGGAGCAGGCATGTCCCTTTTGGGGTCAGCTCATCCTGCTCCTAATTTCATCTTGACCATAACTCTGAACCTAGGACGTTATGTCATGTTTTTGTTATGTTTAATTACAACACTTGAATCATCATCAGCTTTGCTGCATCATGCAAAGCAGGATTGTATGAACCCCGACGATGATAGTGATGTGAAGGATTATATGAACCCCGACATAGTGATGGATTATATAAACCCCGACATAGTGATGTGAATTCGGTGGCATTGATTACAATCGATCATTTGTCAGGGTTTATAATCAGAAAAAAAAAACAAGAAACGGCACGAGAACCGTGGTGACGCTTTCATGTATTACACGTATTTTGAGACTAAAATTGACAATACTATGATATATATGACTTTAATTAGAAAATAGTTTTCAGTTAATATCGCGAGGGGAGAAATGTGCTCTGGGTGGTGCAGAAGGCTGTGTGTTGAAATGACGTATACGCGCCAGGGTAGTCGTGTGCTTTCAGAGCGATCGAGGAGGACGAGGGTCCTAAAGGGTCAATATAAAGGGCCTCCCTGGCCAGTAGAGGGCCCCCTTGGCCTATAAAAGCCCCCTAGGCCTTTAATGGTTCCTTGAAGGCCCTTAATGCCAGAGCAGTTACGGCCTCCACACAAGCGGTAATGGCGACCGAACTGAAGGGTCCTGCCAAATCTGGAGGTGATAAGCGTTATCGACCCAGCATCTTCTGCTCCAGCAATAGTTATCGCTTTTATTTATCTGAGGCTACAATTTCAATTTTGCTGATTTTCGATGTATTCGGTGATAGATTAATATATTGTTTGTAAACGCTGTGCAACTGGTACACTGTTTGATTAATAGTAAGGTTGTTACTGGTATTGTTAAGTTAGGTTTTGAGTCACTCTTTACGAGACTTCGTGAAGACGACATGCCCATTGCTCATTCATTGTTCCGGGACTCCTGTGGGGAGATACGTGTTTTTATTCGACCTCTTAATTTTTTATATTCGATGTCAACGCAGTGGTGTTTTATGAGTGATTTGGCACATTATTATTTACATTAGTCTATTCTTTTCAATGTTGTGTTGTGTTCTTTGTTGGGTTTACATTAATACAAGTCCTTAACTTGTGTACTGTTATGCATTTCCAGAAATTCTCAGAAGTTAGGAGAAGAGCTTAAAAGATACACGGTATATACAGAGTGGTTCATGAAATTCCTGTTTTGTATAAAGCGGCAAGCAGCCAGATGTTGTAGGAAAAGGTCGGGGAGTATTTCATATGAAAGGCAAAGTCATGAAGTTTTATATCCCGCCTTGAAAACTTGCCGAAAACTTGCCCGCCTTGAAAACTTGAAAACTATTTTGAAAACTTGCCTCACTATGCAGTCGTTTTCTTCAGTGATGAGTCTTACTTCCATATTTCCGGCAGCATAAACAAACAAAAAAATGCGTTATTGGATTGATAAGCATCAGCGTGAACTCCATCGGCGGCCACTTCATTGTGTACGCTTAACTGTGTGGTGTGCGGTGTCAAAAGTTGGCTTGATTGGTCCCTTATTTCTATGATGAAAACGAACGCGCAGTAACAGTGACTGCAGCTCGGTACACGTAAATGATTGACGCCTTTTTCTGCCAAAACTGACTGAAATGAATTTCAGGGATGTTTGGTTACAACAGGATGGAGCCACGGCCCACACGGCGCTATGTTCAATGGAACTTCTGAGATATTTTGCAGAGCGCCTCATATCCTTGAGAGGTGAACTTTTTTGGCCAGCCCAATCCCCCGATTTGGCTCCGTGTGATTTTTTAATGGGGTTATCTTAAATCAATTGTTTACAATAACTCTTAAAACCCTACCTCATTTGAAAAACATACGCCAAGCACGGCATTGACAATGTGGTCTCAATGCATTGACAATAAGGGCCGTCATTTGTCCGATGTCATCTTTAAAACTAAGTGATACAAAAAAAATCGTCGATGATCTTCTTGCTGTTTGATGTTGAGAGAAGATTTCACCGTAACATCTGCTGAGATGAGAATATTTACCACTCACCTTCCGTCCAAACCAATTGCTGATAACCCTGCCAATATCTGCCACTCACCTGCCATCCAAACCTGCCTGCAGATCACTCTTCACCCCTCACTCCACCCATTGGTCTGCAGGTCACTCTCCACCCCTCACTCCACCCATCGGTCTGCAGGTCACTCTCCACCCCGCACTCCACCCATTGGTCTGCAGATCACTCTTCACCCTCACTCCACCCATCGGTCTGCAGGTCACTCTCCACCCCTCACTCCACCCATCGGTCTGCAGGTCACTCTTCACCCTCACTCCACCCATCGGTCTGCAGGTCACTCTTCACCCCGCACTCCACCCATTGGTCTGCAGGTCACTCTCCACCCCGCACTCCACCCATCGGTCTGCAGGTCACTCTCTACCCCTCACTCCACCCATCGGTCTGTAGGTCACTCTCAACCCCTCACTCCACCCATCGGTCTGTAGGTCACTCTTCACCCCTCACTCCACCCATCGGTCTGTAGGTCACTCTTCACCCCTCACTCCACCCATCGGTCTGCAGGTCACTCTCCACCCCTCACTCCACCCATCGGTCTGCAGATCACTCTCCACCCCTCACTCCACTTGAAGTGGTTATGCTGGAGTGCATTGTGATCAGAGTGATGATTGTGAGTCGCTTGAAGTGGTTATGCTGGAGTGCAAATTGTGATCAGAGTGACGATTGTGAGTCGCTTGAAGTGGTTATGCTGGAGTGCATTGTGATCAGAGTGATGATTGTGAGTCGCTTGAAGTGGTTATGCTGGAGTGCAAATTGTGATCAGAGTGATGATTGTGAGGCGCCTGAAGTGCTTATGCTGGAGTGCATTGTGATCAGAGTGATGTTTGTTAGTCGCCTGAAGTGGTTATGGTGGAGTGCATTGTGATCAGAGTGATGTTTGTTAGTCGCCTGAAGTGGTCATGCTGGAGTGACAGTATTGTGACCAGAGTGATGATTGTGAGTCGCCTTAAGTGGTCATGCTGGAGTGACAGTATTGTGACCAGAGTGATGTTTGTGAGTGACAGAATAACGGGACTAATGAGTGTTTCATTGTTCACGATCCACGAAATCGTGTGTTTAATTAAGGATGTAATGGTGTTGACCCTGTGCTTATGTTTGATGGACACGCTGGTTTTGTGGTAGCACGACTAAGGGACTTTCCTGTTCATTATTTTGGCATTCAAATCCCGGTTGCTTACATTCAAAAAATAAAATCTAAGACTTTGATCTTTCGCAGCGAAGTTCAAGAAAAATAAGCCCCAGGTCCCATTGTTCAGAAGTAGCGTTAAAGACTGAAGGTTTCTACCGACCCAATGTTGCTATCACCGTGATTTTCATGTTATCAATTTCAGAAATGCAGAAAAAGAGAAAAACTCTGAAGCTCAACAGCTCCCATTGTGACTGCAGCGATGCCTAGAATTACTCTCATTGAAGTGTTCAACCAAATATGATTAAATTCGATTCTCATTGGTAACATAGACTCGACTGAGTTTTGCCAGCTGACTCTCGATCACTAAATTCTCATCAGACTAGGTCCAGCATTTTACTCACTCAGTGAAATGAAGAGAATCTTGGTAGGGTACTCAGTGTTGGTTGTGTGGTGGAGGCTGAGCTCGGAAAGATATGATTTTTGTAACTTTTGAAATATGACGGCTTACAAATTCTGATGACGCTTAATCAGAGTGAGTCATAGAGAAAAATGTCAACTAACGGATAGGTTAGGATAATGAATCCTCCGAGCAAGCCCACCCATCCTACCCCTCATGGACTCCCACGAACTCCCTCTCATCCCCACCTGTCATCCACCTCATGGAGCTCCTTCAAGTCCATCCCCCAGACACTGGGCAGTAAAGTGTCTCCTCTGATGCCCACCGCTCCTCAGAAAATATCCTCACTGATGCCCACCGCTCCTCAAAAGCTATCCCCTCTCATGCCCACTGCCCCTCAAAAAGTGTCACCTCTCATGCCCACCGCTCCTCAAAAATTGTCCCCTCTGATGCCCACCGCTCCCCACAAAGTCCCCTCTCTTACATCGAACCCTCCTGCGATGCTGTGTAAGCCCTCAGGTGCCGCGTTAGTAACGTCCCCGGGTCACGCGCTCGTCCCTCCTGGCGTTACGTCTACTGTCTCTGGCCCGTGTGGGATGGTCCCCCCTGGTGTCACGTCGCGCCCTGGTCCCCCGTCCAACCTCCCGTCGGCGCCCGTGACGTCGGCAGCGCTCGTCCCGTGTGCGACCATCACCGCGTCAGCGTCACTGGAGCGCAAGCTGAGCGTGATAGAACGCACTCCGCGCGGCCGCTTCGCTCCTTCGTACGGCTCAGTCGAGCGCATCTCGCGCTCCACCAGCTTCTCCTCGAGGGCCTCCTTCAGGAGACAGGTGCAAGCCTCCTTCTCGAGACAGGTACTGGGCTTCAGGAGACAGGTGCAAGCCTCCTTCTCGAGACAGGTACTGACCTTCAGGAGACAGGTGCAAGCCGACTTCTCGAGACAGGCAGGTGGAGTAGTACGGTCATACCACGAGGCAGGTGGAGTAGTACGGTCATATAATTCCGATGGCGGGTGAATACCTGCAATTGTGAGTAAAGGACAGACATTGAGGATCATCGTCAGCCACGGAACTCAAAATTGTTTCCTAAGATTTTATTTCACGACCAGATGAGGAGGAAGTACGATTCTTTTCTTTTTGAAATGATTTCAAATTACTAGCATCTATACCTGTATAGAGAGAGTATATAGCGTCAAGCATTTCAGACAAGGTACTACAGACAAGATGCAGCATAACAGACATGGCCGAATAACACTAATAGGTATAAACAAAAGCGCGATCGCGGTGAGCGGAAATCCGGCAGCGGCGATAGGGCCGAGAGCGACACGTTGAGTGCGGCCAGTCTTGTCGCGTCCCACGAGCTCAGCGCCTTGTTGTTGATCACGATCTCTCTGCATGTTGACTTAAGTAGCTTCATGCTTAAGTAGCTTCGTGCTTAAGTAACTTCATGCTTAAGTAGCTTCGTGCTTAAGTAGCTTCGTGCTTAAGTAGCTTCGTGCTTAAGTAGCTTCGTGCTTGAATTTATGTATCTAAGATGAGAAATTTATTTCTCTAGCTTAAATGTCACTAGTGATAATAAGTGACCTGTGAAATTATACTGCGTGTTGCTATTCCAAGCCGATAAGCGACAAAATGACAGTGTGTTGAAATGCATACTCGGTGCCATGGAATCACATCAATATTTCGGTACACTTTGTAGTAATCATATCAGTGTAGCAGTGTAGTAATATAAGTAAATACTGATACCTTAACTTTGGACCCACGTGTGCTATTTTTTTAAGGTTTGAATCAGTGTAATGTAAAAACAATTCGTTTATTTATTTACTGTGGTTAGGTTCAGCACGCTCTCCTAAAGTAAGGTTTGCTCTCAGTGGATTCTTTCGCCTGTGAAAGTGATTCATTCATGTTAATTAGTGTGTTCCTCATACGATCAGAGGGCAGAAACTTCTAGTTAAAATTATGTTCCGATCAAGATATTTTTTAAAACAGATATCCAGGCTGAGCTTACCTTGTATAAATGAACGAATGAAACGCGCGCTTGCTGGTGATAATTTTTATTATTGTATTCGATGTTCATCATACCTTCAAATTATCATCAATTGGAACACATAATTCCATTACATGAAGCATCACAGATATTACATACATTATGTATGTATTCAGTATATATACAGTATGAATGCAGTATACCTATATACTGCATGTATGCAGTATATATACTGTATGTATGCAGTATATATACTGTATGTATGCAGTATATATAGAGTATTTATACAGGATATTTGTCTATATTTGGTTTTTAATGTCGGGCGACGTAAATGTTTAGGGCAGATGGGGCGCGTATACATATGACATTTACTGTGTCGAGACCTGGAACTGACAATTTACTCCTAGTAGAATAGGAAGGCATTGCAAAACTGAAACGGATTGAATCGAAACTTGAAACTTGAATTTTAAATTGGCTGTTTAAAAATTGAATTTGAGTTCAACTAAAAAAGTGAGTTCTATGTTTCATGTAGAATTAGGGCTTTAACGAGTCTCTCTTAATTAACACGCAGAAACTTTATTATTATTAACAAAATTAGGAGCAACAGAAATGACGGGGATTCGGGATGACGGCACCCCAAAATTTCAGGGAATATCGAGCTCGGGCAACGCCGGGCTAATCTGCAATTGTATTAATGTAATAATACAAATATATTTAATAAGAGATACCTTATGATATACGTTGAAACTTCTATAATTCAAGGGCTGAAAAATTAATTCCAGCTCAGACGGATGTTCTAAGCTCAGTAGCGTGCGATCGCATGCGCTTATTTTTATCCAAAGTGCGAGCTTCATTGCGAAAAGTTGGATCCAAAGACTGGAGCTTTACCGCTGTTATTTTGATCCAAAGTAAGGAGCTTCCTTGCGGTTAGTTTGATCCGAATTCTTTAGCGTTACCGCTGTTAGTTGGATCCAAAATAAGGAGCTTCATTGCGGTTAGTTGGATCCAAATTCTTTAGCTCTACCGCTGTTAGTTGGATCCAAAATAAGGAGCTTACTTGCATTTAGTTTGATCAAAAGTGCGAGCTTCCTTGCGGTTAGTTTGATCCAAATTCTTTAGCTTTACCGCTGTTAGTTGGATCCAAAGTAAGGAGCTTCCTTGCGGTTAGTTTGATCTAAAGTCTGGAGCTTCCTTGCATTTAGATTGATCCAAAGTGTAGAGCTTCCTTGCGTTTACTTTGATCCAAAGTACGGAGCTTTCTTGCGGTCAGTTTGATCCAGGGTCTGGAGCCTACTTGCGGTTAGTTCAATCCAAAGTCTGGCGCTTCCTTGCGGTTAGTTTGATCTAATTTGTGTCGTGTCGTATTTTGTCTGGTCTCTGCAGTGACCTTACCACACCACACTAATTACAACAGGTGACCTATACATGTACTACAATGCATCATTGAGCTCTCTGCCGCAACTCGGACCCGACAACTCTCAGTGTCCCGTTGACGACGTAACTACCAACACTTGTGCGCTGTGCGGCAAATTTGTTCCGTTCGACGATTCTCGTAAATTAATGTACACAAATGAAGGTATCATCGAGTCGGCAATTTCTGCATCGCGGTGTGTTAAGTTCCAATCTATCGGTATTCTTGTACAATTTTTGAGGGAATGCTGAAATAAAGCTCATGCAAAATTTATTTTTTTGCATTAAATGAACATCGCAATTCTTTGAACTCAATAAATTACTCAAAGAACGAAGAAAAATCAATTCTGGTAATATTTCCATTGAAGTTCCCTATATTTTGAACGATTGTATGAAAGTTTGTTATAAAAATCATTGCCATGACCGTCGTTTCGTAAGTTCAATGCCTCGAGGCCGCGAGTTCACGAGAATTTCGAGTAAATTATCAAAAGATTCGAAGCCTGAAAGACTGCAAGACTCAAAGCCTGGAAGACTGCAAGACTCGAGGCCTGGAAGACTGCAAGACTCGAAGCCTGGAAGACTGCAAGACTCGAAGCCTGGAAGACTGCAAGACTCGAGGCCTGGAAGACTGCAAGACTCGAGGCCTGGAAGACTGCAAGACTTGCAGCCTGGAAGACTGCAAGACTCGAGACCTGGAAGACTGCAAGACGCGAAGCCTGGAAGACTGCAAAACTGGAAGCCTGGAGGACTGCAAGACTTGCAGCCTGGAAGACTGCAAGACTCGAAGCCTGGAAGACTGCAAGACTCGAAGCCTGGAAGACTGCAAGACTCGAGGCCTGAAAGACTTCAAGACTCGGAGCCTGGAAGACTGCAAGACTTGCAGCCTGGAAGACTGCAAGACTTGCAGCCTGGAAGACTGCAAGACTTGCAGCCTGGAAGACTGCAAGACTCGAAGCCTGGAGGACTGCAAAACTTGAAGCCTGGAAGAAGACTGCAAGACTCGAGGCCTGGAAGACTGCAAGACTCGGAGCCTGGAAGACTGCAAGACTCGGAGCCTGGAAGACTGCAAGACTCGGAGCCTGGAAGACTGCAAGACTCGGAGCCTGGAAGACTGCAAGACTCGAAGCCTGGAAGACTGCAAGACTCGAGATCTGGAAGACTGCAAGACTCAAGGCCTGGAAGACTGCAAGACTTGCAGCCTGGAAGACTTCAAGACTTGCAGCCTGGAAGACTGCAAGACTGGAAGCCTGGAGGACTGCAAGACTCGAAGCCTGGAAGACTGCAAGACTCGAGGCCTGAAAGACTGCAAGACTCGAGATCTGGAAGACTGCAAGACGCGAAGCCTGGAAGACTGCAAAACTGGAAGCCTGGAGGACTGCAAGACTCGAAGCCTGGAAGACTGCAAGACTCGAGGCCTGGAAGACTGCAAGACTCAGAGCCTGTGTACTGGAGGTCGGGGGTGGCAAGTCTCGTGGAGGTTCACTGTCCCTCCGGCAGATACCACGTGGCGGGTCACAATTTCTCTGCCTTGCCACTGCGGGCGTCGTGGACGTTGTCAGGGCGGCGGTCTCTGGCGCGGCAGAAGATAGTGAGTTGCATGGGTGGGCAGGTCGATAAATCCTGATAAGAATTGATAAGTGCGTAGATTTCAAATTAGCCTAATCTATGGATGGCACGTACAAAATATCAGTTTTAGAATAGGTAAACAAAGAAGCTTCATAAACTAACACTTCGTAGACACCACCCATTGTCTCTACGAAAAATGCAACCGATGTCAAGTTGGATTGGTTTAGGAGTTCAATGGCTCCTCCCTGGCTTAAGGAACGGCGCGGGGTTACATTTGTTTGTGTGAAAATCGTCTTTTCTGACTTATTTTCAATAAAATTGTTAGAAATATAATGAGTTTAGTTAATATTGTTTAAAAAAATTCGCAAACTTTTTAATAATTATATTGTCATGAAAGGAAGACAGGAGTTACTCCACTCAATGGTGAACTTTTAAAGCATTCACAGGCCAGCGTTAACTTACGAGTACATGCAAGCGAAATTCACGCATAACCAATAGCTCAGGGGGTTGATTTTACGCAGTTGGTATACATGACCTGTTAGCCAGTATAGTATAGTACGGTATATTATAGCATGGTATATCATAGTAAGGTAAAGTAAAGTAGCGTCGGGCTTGAAGAACAGGCCGTACTTAGCAATTATTTGGAATATAAAGTGATGTCGGCGCTAAAGAGTAGGCCTGATGTGGTCTGTCGCCGATTCTTTTACTTCACGTGATTTGTTCACAGAAGATCTAAAACCGTGGCATTTGACCGGATCTTTTCAGAACTGACGATAGTTTGAAATAGCTACTAGGCTTCAACCGGGTTTCGATATGGTCTGTTCTTGAACGCGTTCATACTCGGAGCGCCAACGATGTAATCAGGGAGGCTGCTCCACATGTCGGTGGATAAGAAGAAATGTCGCGTGGATAAGTTGCAGCGCGGTTTTTTTAGTTTATAGCCGTGGCCACTGGTGTTGGTTCTTGTTTCAAATTTTAGTAATCCTTCGGGGGCCTTGTATAAGCCATGAGTATACTTGTATACTTCAATGATGTCCCTACGCAGACGTCGATATCTGAGGCTTGGAATCTTCATAATCTTTAATCTTTCTTCATAGGACTTGCCCTTCAAGCCTGGAATTATCCTTGTTGCACGTCTTTGAACATTCTCTATTTAATTTCTGTCCTTTTCAAATCTCGATGACCACACAACGTTTCCAAACTCTAGACTCGGGCGTACGACGGCAACAAAAACTGCTTCATCGTTTCTGCATCTAGGAACTCGTATGAGCGTCTGATTAATCCAAGAAGTTTGTTGGATGTGTTAGCTTGCGTTTCAACATGCTTAGAAAATTTCAGCTCCTTGTCGACATAAACTCTGGGATCTTTTTACACACTAGACTACTCAATCATTACTCTTTCGTTGCAACCATGTCTTCTCATACTGTAATCTTGCTGTACATTGTTCTTCCCGAGGTGAAGTACTTTACACTTGTCAGCATTAAACGGCAGCTGCCACGTATCAACCCAGTAGGAAACGAAAAGTTTCCTAAACTAGCGTAGCGATTATGCAGATACGGTAATTTATTTCTCAGTCTCTCAGACTATTTAGTTATTTCTGCCTGATTACTCAGGAGCGGTGCTGCGTGCATGTCGTGTTGAGTGCTTCATATCTCGCGCACTTAACCTTACGCAGGCGCAGGCGCCGCACCTCACAAGACAGGCGCGCAGTGCACGCGATGCCTCACAAGACAGGCGCGCAGTGCACGCGATGCCTCACAAGACAGGCGCGCAGTGCACGCGACGCCTCACAAGACAGGCGCGCAGTGCATGCGACGCCTCACAAGACAGGCGCGCAGTGCACGCGATCGCGCAGTGCATGCGACGCCTCACAAGACAGGCGCGCAGTGCATGCGACGCCTCACAAGACAAACGCGCAGTGCATGCGACGCCTCACAAGACAGGCGCGCAGTGCATGCGACGCCTCACAAGACAAACGCGCAGTGCATGCGACGCCTCACGAGACAGGATTCCTTTCGAATCATAAGCATGGCCAGAGGAAATAATCAAATTTCTTATTTTGAATTCCAATTCTTTCCCTGGATCTAAAATGCGTCAACGTTTAAAATCTTGTTCTCTACAGGACTGGTATTGTAGGTAGGCGCTCGGGTACGCATATATTCATATAATGGACGATAATAAACAACTTGATGTCGCCGAGTGTAACCTCTCACGCAACCACAACTGCAGGGCATTCAACTTACATTCATCATCAATGCATACACTGTTTTGAAATTTCAAGGAGCTTTATTTTTTTTCATTTAAATTTTTATCGTAGAGAAGCCATAGTTTGATCCAATTTAAATATTCAGATTCAGCCCTCGTATGAAAAAAATTATTCCGGTCCAGGTGTAATCCCAACACGACAAATGTTGGGTATTCGCGTTCTAAATATTAAAAATATCATAACAAGTTTCCTAGCTCATAAGTTTAGAGTGCTAGGCATACAATACAAGCACACTCCAAAATACTTGTAGCTTAGCTTGGAGGAATCAATATTCCCTGCAATATTTATAATCCCGCTTCCCCGAATCCCCTATGTAATAATGAAGCTAATGTGTGATAACCAGGGAATGACCCGGTCAAACCTAAATTCTACATGGAACGTAAACTCTCCCCTCACTTCAAACTATGAACACAACTATTTACCGTCTTTTAAATTAATATAACATTTTTGGCCAAATCCTCTCCTCCTATAGTTTTGCCTTGCCTCTCTATTCTCATACGTACTAATAATAAATTTTCAGGTCCACGCAATATACCGCCACGATCCTAGTATCTTGGATACGCGCTCCAACAGGACCTAATATACAATAATTATTACGGCACGAGGCTTCAGACACATAAACTAAGTTTGACAAATATACAGGGTGTTTCAGAATTAAGTAACCCTTTTAATTTGTTAATAAATAAAAAACTAAGAACGTTATGAAGTTGAAACTTGTTTTATTTAAAAGAAGAACATTTTTATGGTAATATTGTATCCTAGTTTTTAAATATAATATCTTTTAAATGCCCACCACAATTGTTTTGACAAAATAGGGCTCTTCTCTTCGTTGCTTTCATAACCTTCATTAGTGTTTCTGACGAGAGTGCAAATTTTTGATATCCGCAAATTTTCGGTAAAGATATTTAAATGTGTTTTTTGAAGGATCCTTGTTTTGAAATGGATCCTGTAATCACGTTGAACTTCTGTTATTGACATCGTTATTGACTGTAGCGATAATTTTTGTTCTTTCTTCTTCTGCTGTAGCGAATCATGATGAAAATTTAAGTCTTGATAATTAAACACAAATTTAGCAAGCTATACAGGATAATGACGTAACTATGATACAATATTACCATGAAAAAGTTCTTCTTTTAAATAAAACAAGTTTCAACTTCATAACGTTCTTAGTTTTTTATTTATTAACAAATTAAAAGGGTTACTTAATTCTGAAACACCCTGTACAATACAAGACTTGCAGGTTCAACCATCGTTGTTCGGGCTGAATAACGGATTCTCGTTACTTTTTGAGAATCCGACATTCTAAATTTCGTCATCCCTAATCTGGTCACTCTGAAACCCGTCATATCAAACCCCGTTGTTAATGTTGAAATTAAAGTACTAAGTAATTGAAGGTAATTGCAAACCTATTGAAAAATCTCATCGGATGAGATAAAATTTGACGATTTTTTAAATCTGTATTCTGAATCTGTATTTTGTGAGTTTCGAATCTGTATTCGAAACTCACAAAACGGAAGGATCAAGATATGTCTGATTAATTTACGATTTTTTTTTATATAAAATAAAGTTCTAGATTTATTCACTAATATTAGGTGTCTCAGGGTATGCGCAACGATTAGTCCATTTCCGACATTCAGGGACTTGTTAGCGAGTATTCATGCTGCTTGCCGAAGTCAAAGACGAATTATCGGCAGCGCTTTAGTGGATTGCGTGGCTCATGGAAGCCTTCGATGTCGCAACGCTGCCAGCGTCCAGCGGCTCCAACGCGCCGCCTTCGTCGCAGACGCCAGCAGAAGTCGTGGTGCCCGTAGAGTTTATCGGGATCACGGAGGACGGCAGAGTGAGTCAAGCCTCTGAGATAAGCGTCGAGGAGGCGAGTGAGTCATGCCTCTGAGATAAGCGTCGAGGAGGCGAGTGAGTCATGCCTCTGAGATAAGCGTCGAGGAGGCGAGTGAGTTTATATTCTTCGACAAATTCAGAGGGAAATTTACAAATATCCTTTGACGATCGGGAACTTTCGAACGAAAGTTGCGTTTTCGAAAAAAAAAACTTTATAACTTGACAAGTTCATTTCGTAGTTGGTATTCTAAATGAAGAAACCATGGAATGTGATTCTTTCACAATAATTATGTTGTGTTTCGGGCTCCCCTAAGAAATATAATTTTCCCGCGTTAGGAAAATAAGCACGTAATTTTGCGACTTAGACCTGCCGTGCTTATAATTATTTAACTAAAATTTTTGTTATCCATGTTACACATTACACATTTGTTATTTGTTATCATTATTACACATTTTTCATCGCAAAACAGTGGACGAATAGTTGCCAACTGTAAACTATAGAGACTGAAGACGAGTCTACCATGGCAGACCTAACCTGTATTTTTTGTCTTACAGGGCGTACTGGTGCAAGAGATAGACGAGGGCCAGCCCTGCCTCATGTGTCGCGACAAATGCCCGGGCTACACGTCTCATGTCTGGAGGCAAGTAAAACATATTTGTTGGGAGGTTGTCTAAACTTTGCTTGAGAAGTGTTTAGTGTGAGAGATTGTCTTAACTTTGCTTGAGTAAGTGTTTAGTGTGTGAGGTTGTCTTAACTTTGCTTGAGAAGTGTTTAGTGTGGGAGGTTGTCTTAACTTAGCTTGAGTAAGTGTTTAGTGTGGGAGGTTGTCTAACTTTGCTTGAGGAAGTGTTTAGTGTGGGAGGTTGTCTTAACTTTGCTTGAGAAGTGTTTAGTGTGGGAGGTTGTCTTAACTTTGCTTGGGGAAGCATTTAGTGTGGGAGGTTGTCTTAACTTTGCTCGAGGAAGTGTTTAGTGTGGGCGGTTATCTTAACTTTGCTTGAGGTAGTGTTTAGCGTGGAAGGTTATCTTAACTTTGCTTGAGAAGTGTTTAGTGTGGGGGGTTGTCAAAACTTTGCTTGAGAAGTGTCGATTGTGGGAGGTTGTCTTAACTTTGCTTGAGGAAGTGTTTAGTGAGGGAGCCTGGTAGGTTGTCTTAACTTTACCTGAGGAAGTGTTTAGTGTGTGAGGTTGTCTTAACTTTGCTTGAGAAGTGTTTAGTGTGGAGCGTGTGTTTGGGCTGTGACGACACGCTCGCTTTTCGAGGTAAGTACTAGACACAATTTGCATTTGAAGAGAATAAATGCACTCCACTCTCAGAGTGTAGGCAAATAAGAGTTAGTGGAATGTGTTGTTGCAAGGCAAGCTAAATCTTTTTAACCAGAATAAAGCCCTTTACCGCCTGGCATGAGTAACCGGAGCAATATTGTCCCGAACTTACTTCCCAAAAAGGAAACGGTGTATATGTAGGCACAAATTGACTTGCACTGATGGTTACCGCCACTTACGATAACTTTAAATGTTCTCTGTTGCATACAAACGTCCTCGGGTTGCTACACTCAATAGTTTACGTATAATTTAAGTTGAAAGTTATGTTCCTGGAGAGTGACGTACGGCGGTAGAGGGTTAAGTTAAACGACGTATTTGTTACCGCAAAAACTAAGATGTGTATTATACAGAACGCCTGTGTTGAATGTGGTTGGTGATGCAGTCGAAGAATCGCGACCAAGCATGCATGCAGGAATATTGTATGTAGTAAAGAAACTTTCACTACCTGGGGAGTTATTTTCTGTAGTAGAATGAGCAAATGTGATATTTTCTCCTGTAACGAATATAACGCATTCGTCGACACGCCGCGGGATAGGTTATATTTGTCGCTCGGGCACGTGGGTTATACCGCGACTTAGAACTTCTCACATGTTCCTACACCCGCGGTTATCCTGTAACTCCTGTAACCCGCGGTTATAGTGTAAACTACAACTCTTCTTTTGACTCCCAGCACTCGTGTGACAGCACCACTCTCAGTTATCCCGTGACTCCCTCCCCCTCCCGTGACAGCACTACTCTCAGTTATCCAGTGACTCCCCCTCCCTCCCGTGACAGCGCTACTCTCAGTTATCCCGTGACTCTCCCCCTGCCGTGACAGCACTACTCTTAGTTATCCTGTGACTCCCCCCTCCCGTGACAGCGCCACTCTCAGTTATCCCGTGACTCCCTCCTCCCGTGACAGCGCCTCTCTCAGTTATCCCGTGACTCCCACCTCCCGTAACAGCGCCACTCTCAGTTATCCCGTGACTCCCCCCTCCCGTGACAGCACCACTCTCAGTTATCCCGTGACTCCCCCTCCCGTGACCGCACCACTCTCAGTTATCCCGTGACTCCCTCCCCCTCCCGTGACAGCACTACTCTTAGTTATCCTGTGACTCCCTCCTCCCGTGACAGCGCCACTCTCAGTTATCCCGTGACTCCCCCTCCCGTGACAGCACCACTCTCAGTTATCCCGTGACTCCCCCCTCCCGTGACAGCGCCACTCTCAGTTATCACGTGACTCCACCCTCCCGTGACAGCGCCACTCTCAGTTATCCCGTGACTCCCCCTCCCGTGACAGCACCACTCTCAGTTATCACTTCTTGCTTCGCCACGCTCGCCTGTATAGCCACGCGAAGGCACCATCTCTGCAATCTTCGCTGCGCTTTAAAGAATTAAATCAAAAGCCGTGAAATTAAATGAAAAGAATTAAATCACGGCTTTTAAATGAAAAGAATTAAATTAAATGAAATTAAATTATTAAATGAAAAGAATTAAATGAAAAAATTAAATGAATTAAATGCAACGCACGAAAAATTGAATGATGTTTTCGTCTGTTTATCTGACGCGCATGCGCGATAAGTTGCGAATATTTTGATCGCATCTATGCCTTCAGTTTGTTGTCGCAAACTCTTCAATAAATTGTGCTAAAAATTTACCTATACTGCTAAATGTGCAATAAAATTAACCTGGACTTTTATTTTATATTGAGCATACGCCTCGGTGATCGGATACATAATGATTAGACTTAATTTTTCCAAATTAACTGCATTCATTGCACGATATAAATCGATGCTATTGCTATGTTCCACTCTATTCCTTCTATTGACGTAAATGGAGCCCAAAACCCACAACTTTATTGGCTCCCGACAAATCCTCGGCAGTGAGCCATCGGTCGCAGGTTGTTGGCCTCTAATTAATGAGATAATAATGAGATAATTAATGAGATAATTTGTGGTCTCTAATTAGTGAGATAATATACTTGTATAATGTATACATCCCTGCTCATTCATACCGATTTTGGCTGGATTATCGGTGCCAACTTTATGGCAGAACTACGACAGTCAACCTTCTTACCAACACGCATCGCTTGATCGTAATGAGAAGTGAGCGAGTTATAGTTTGGCCGAATGTTTCTTTTCCCGGCAACTTTTTTGAAAATTTCGAAAGAAAAGAATTTCGAAGCCGTGATCCTGAATTTCATTATAAGAGACAAATTTTGTTTGAGATAAGCAAGTTTAGGTTATAACCTAAACGCCGAGTTGCGTTAGTTCGCTAAGAAATGTTTGAAAACATGTCTACTACAGAATTGTTGAATGCACACGAATGTTGGTGGTTGAGTCGCAAAACTCTGATTCAACCGAGTTGAAGGCACCTTATTCATCTGCCGTCATTCATTCAGAAACTCATATTCCCTTGCTTTTTACGCATGCATGTTGAATCAATGCAAATAATTTCTGTTTTTTACCTTCAACCCAGAAAAAGTTCATGACTTGAACAAAAACAGAGATTAGGGGGGAATCTTGACTCGGCCACAGTTTAACGAGTTCATGAATTAAGATATTCAGTGTCTGTTTCCTTATCTTCACTTGGCAGCAAATGGAGCGTTTTCTGCAACAAAGATAATCGTCGATTAGTCCGTTCGCTATCTTCACTTGGCAGCAAATGGAGCGTCTTCGGCAACAAAGATAATCGTCGATTAGTTCGTTCGCTATCTTCACTTGGCATCAAATGGAGCGTCTTCGGCCACAAAGATAATCGTCGATTAGTTCGTTCGCTATCTTCACTTGGCAGTGAACTGAGTGCGTGGTGCGCTGATGTCAGACGCGCCTCAATAAGTTGTAAAGTCGTAAACTGGCGGCAACGATGTCGTAAAGTGGCAGCTGAGTGTCGTTATTTAGGCGACAGACGGCCTCGACGGACAGCAGAGTTCGCCTGTCCCGTAATGTTAGAAGGTTCTGTTTGTATTTCTTCAGAATCATATATTGCAGAATATTTAGCATAATACTGTACTTCTAAAATTAATTGTTCAAAAATCAATTCCTTCGTTTTAGTACAATAGGGTTTGTAAAATAAAGCTCTATTTATTTTGTATCTACTTATCAGTGAGTAAAATTAAAAAAAAATACTGATACAAACTTACCAAATACTTTAAACGATAAATGTTAAGTAGTATAACTTGTATGCAATTTGTATATTATCTATACAAATTGTATATTACCGCGGCAAATTAATGAAGGTTGTGTGCGGACCGTGAGCGTTCGTTACAGAATAGGTACTTGAGTTCCTCGGAGATTCTTCGTCGCCAACTATAGGTGCATGTGGCACAAACTCCGCAAAGTCACTCAATAATAAGCGTATACATTTATTTATACATGTTTATTCATTTAAAATAATTCTTGTTCAATATCAAGTACCTATAGATTAACGTTCCCGACCGAACGCCAAGCTTCGTTTAATATACACGATGTTTATTAATCAATTTGCGTTTATTTATTTCAACTGATATTCGTATAAAATCATATCGTTATCATCTCTAAACGTAAATTCTAAATTTTGATTATTGTGTCATTTATATGATTAATTTCTCAGAACTAAGAGGTTAATTTTTACTACCGAAACGTTCTCACAATGCCAGGGCAGAACTGCTAGAACATATCTGTGAAACACGTCGTCTCCACCCCCGCACGCCTGTGTTCGCTGTTAGCTGCTGAACAACAGGCAAAGTATAATTAAATAATTTGTCCCTAAATAAGGATTAAATAAGTTTAATTATAGCTTGAAAATACGTAAAAAAAGTTCACAGAAATATGCAAAATTGTTACTGTTTAATATTTTTTTCTCGGTCATGCTTCACCTACGAAGAAGTCATGACGCGACAGTTGGTAGCGTGTACAGGTGGTAGCTCGGACACAGCTGGTGCTATTGATGATGACAGCTGCCGCTGCCGCCTCATGCTAGGAATAGCTGGTGCTGCTGGTGCTGCAATACGAGAACCAATCAAACGCACCTGCAGCAACTGCGATCTTCCGGCCACGGTATGGGTGGGTGCACGACATTGACTATACTGCATGATACAGGCCTCCCTGCATGTGTGGGTGCACGACATTGATGATACTGCATGATACAGGCCTCCCTGCATGGGTGGGTGCACGACATCGATGATACTGCATGATACAGGCCCCCCTGCATGGGTGGGTGCACGACATTGATGATACTGCATGATACAGGCCTCCCTGCATGGGTGGGTGCACGACATTGATGATACTGCATGATACAGGCCTCCCTGCATGGGTGGGTGCACGACATTGAAGATACTGCATGCATGATACAGGCCTCCCTGTATGGTTCATGTCACGACATTGACGATGCTGCATGATGCAGGCCTCCCTGCATGGTTCATGTCATGACTTCGACGATGCTGCATGATACAGGCCTCCCTGCATGGGGGGGTGCACGACATTGACGATACTGCATGATGCAGGCCTCCCTGCATGATTATGTCAAGACATGATACGTATGCCACCCCAATGACTGGTCAGGGCTCGGCATGCTACATGGGTTCATTTGCCTGGTTGAGGCTCCTACATGCTACGTGGACCTCGACTTTACCGCAAGGATATATATGCTCAGTTGCCACCGATATTCCTCGAATCTTGATAGTTTTTTGACCTGCAGGTGCATAGATGTAGAGTTAATAAGGACCGAGACACGCCGTCAAAGAATCAGGTCCTCTGCATAGCAATATGTAATACCCGCGCATGAAATTATATCACCGGCATATTTATGGCTTCGAGTTATTCTCTTCATAATACAAAAATCCCTGTTTCAAGAGTAAAATTTAATTGCTATCGGTTACTCGGATACATTCCTATTTGCAGAGTCCAAGTATACTAAGAGTTTCCGCTCCTGCTACGCAAGAAAGACAAAGAAGTAGCAGAGTTTGTGTACGTACGGAGCTTGAGATTTGCTAGTTGACTGCTTGCATAAAACTGTGTTGTGGCTGTACTGCCTTGTGCTTGGATTACCTACAGTGGTTAAAGTAAAGAAATACAACGTATGCTAAGGTTTGTTGAGAGGATTACTTGAGAAGGTCTCTGGAATGCAGGTGTAGAAATTTTAGATGTGCGACGTCCAAGATGGGCGACCAGCCTCTAGTGTGGTGAGATGATCGTGGTAGCCACCAGCCTCTAGTGTGGTGAGATGATCGTGATAGCCACCAGCCTCTAGTGTGGTGAGATGATCGTGATAGCTCCGGCACAATCGCAGTCTACGAGAAATTCACGAGCACAAAATGTTGTAGCCCGGCACAATCGCAGTCTACGAGAAATTCATGAGCACAAAATGTTGTAGCCTAACCCCGCCCAGCACAATGTCGGCGGGGCTGTGATGGCGAAGTTATTTGGAGTGCGAAAATGAGGCGTTAATATGTTGGGAGGTGTCGAAAAACCAGCGTCTCTGAAGAGTCAGGTCAGTGACCTGTAGTGGCTTTGCCACGGCGTTGGGAAAACGGCAATCCCTTGGCGACTGTACATTGTGTGTACAGTGCACAGTCCGCGCAGCTTGTGACGTTTTGAGTGACTGTACAGCTACGCAGCTTGTGGTATTGTAAGGGATTTTACGTGCTTTTCAGTTTGTACTCTGCCATGCGTTTACTTTCCAGTTGGTACATTTCGTCGCATTAGTTCCCAACGGTCGTTGCAACGGCTGCGTAGGTACAAAAGTTCCCCAGCTGTAACGTTCGGTACGCGTTTGCTCGTTCAAACTCTGTTATGCTTCCCAATACAATGTGTTCGTCGGTGCATGAATTTCCGACTTCTTGGTATTCGCCGAGCGACTTCTAGCGAGTTCAACGTTTCTCAAGCTTACGGGGCTCTGCGTGCGGCTACCCTCAGTGTTGCTTGAGCTCTTCCTGAGTGAGGGTCTTTGCCCCCAAACCTTGTCAGTGTTCACTGCTCCCGGTGAGACGCCGTTTCGGTGACAATGTATGAAGCCTCCCTCAATTATTTGTTCAGGTGCTAAGTCCCTGGCTCGGTGCATGTTGTTAGCCGCGTGTTGTTGGTGTTATATTGTGTGTGTTGATGATGCACTTTGTGTCGCTAGGATGAAGAGTGCTCAGCAAAATTATCTGCTGGCTCGTTAGCGCGACTTGTCTGCTTCATTTGCTATTGTATTTTGGCAGCGGTACCTTAATGAATCACCGCACGATCTCGGAGGCAGAATTTCTTTTCAATTATAAAGTAAATGAGCCAACTAATAATGTATAATTTGTCTAGAGTAGATTTAAAAGATGTTGACAATTTTGAATAGTCCTTGAAATTATTACGTTACTTATTTGCATTCGAGTTTTGGATGCGATGAATGTGAATCATCATTCATTGGACCATGAACCGAAAATATATTCCATAGGTTGGCGTCAATGATACCAATAGAAGCTATTTACTTGTCAAATATTTTAAAACCCACGTGAGCTCATTTGTTAAGTCATGTAGAGTTCGGATGATGGAGCAAATATGTTTGTTCAGAGTGCTGAAGTTAGGACAGGCAATGTTGATTAATATATAAAAGAATTAACATAACTCGACCCCTTATCACAAAAATCTTGAAACATTATTATTAACAATTCTGTTCGTGTTTTAATGTTTCTGTTTCAAAAAGTTCCTATTCCCTTAATGGTTTATATAATTACAGTTTGTGTCGGAAGTGCAAAGTATTTAGTAGAAGAACTTGCTCGCCAGCTCGGCACGATATACTGATGTGCAGCGACTAGTTGTGCAGTCTCGCTCGGTTGGTGCAAGTCATGCGATAAAAAGTTTTCTGCTATCGAGGTAGTTATTTTCTATTGCATTATGTGAATAATCCGACATTTTATTGTATTGACGGGAAATTGCTTTTATAAGTTTAGCGTAGCAAAATGTTTGACTCATGTGATGCGCGTATAAAAATGTAAATTTTGACATTGTTTACTAAGAAAAATTTGCGAACCGCTAGAAGTTGTAATGCAAAGAATTTGTTGGTTAGAAAATTGGTCGCGAATGACAGAATATTGGGAACGACTTATGATCTGAAAATTTCCGCCCTTTAGATTATTGAAATACGATATTGAGTATAAAAAAAAAATGGGTATAAATTCTTTTTTTATCAGCCAGCCCACATAAAAGTTCTGATCTATATTTTTATTATTTATGAACAAAAATGTAACATTTCGAATTTTCGATTATCACTGTTTCATTGACAAATTTTATTTAAATATGTCATATTTTTGAGTAAATACCTGGCACACTTAAATACCTTTTCAGTAAATACCTTTTCAGTAAATACCTTTTGAGTTAATACTTTTCGAGTAAATACCTTTCGAGTAAATACCTTTCAAGTAAATACCTTTCGAGTAAATACCTTTCGAGTAAATACATTTGAGAAAATACCTTTCGAGAAAATACCTTTCGAGTANTGCCAATTTCTTCGAGTCTTCGCGTCAATTGAGATCAATTTTCTGATTATTTCAAGTTATCTTGGTTCTCCATGCGGCGGAACTGGGCTCTCGAGTACAAATTTCGTTCTTTTTTATTTTTATTTTTTTTTTTGCTCTGAGAATACGTACGCTGTTATAGAGAAAAAAATCATGATGTTTGGTATGAAATGTATTAATAATGTCAGGCCGTTGTAGGACGTTGCTCGGGCGCTTTCTTGGGAGTTTTTTTTCATATTTTTTGTGTTGCTCTGAGAATACGTACGGTGTTATAGAGGAAAAAAAATCATGATGTTTGGTATGAAATGTATTCATAATGCCAGGGACACTGAATGTTGACGGTTGCTGCTGTTTTTATGAATTGACAAGTTTTTATGTTGATGCAGACAAATCTTTTGGTGAATTTGAGATGCAGCGTTCACCACGTCTGCTAGTCTTGTTTTCAAGCAGCATCGTCCCATTTTCACAGCGGGCTGAGGCTCGAATCCGCTACTCACAGATAAAATTTCGATCCCCTGACTTATAATTGCGAGTGATTCATTATCATCGTGATGGAAACGTATAAAATTAAATTTGTTAACAAAAGTACTTATTTTAATCAGGAAAACCTAGTTCAAGAAAACTGTAAAGTAATGCAGATTCTAAAACGATGAATTTATGCGGTAATCTTAATCCAAACTTTTTTAATGAATCTTTTAAACGCAAGCAAATAACAGCCTACTCATTATTTTGTTTTTGAATTAAAATTCAAAAACAATTAAATTTATTTTTATTAAACAAAATTAAAAATTTTAATTAAAAACACTAAAAAATTTGTTTTGAAATTTTGAACATTTTGAAGTTAGGAACTTGATAAGCTCATTAATTTACATTGTAAGAGCAGAGGCTCGCCCCCGATGAAAGAAGCACTACATCATCAATTATTGTGCGCCTCCATGGCACGTCGAGCTGCTGCCCTCCGGCAAAATGGTCTTTAATTTCGATTAATTTAGACACTTGGGGATAAATTCTCATTATTTTTTTGTAAAAAGGCGACAATTCTTTATTGTTTTGAAAGAAGTCAAAATTATTTACTAGGTCCGTTTTATTATTCTTGAATTTGTATTCTAACATTGCTCAAAACTTTATGAGTCATTGGAAAAAAGCTTTGTTTTCTTCATTTTGAAACCTGGTGACTAATTTTTGTTGACAAATTTATTCGAATGATCAAACTGATGATCGTTACGCGGTATAGGCAGAGCACTAATGTTTCCAAACGACCTCATTCTCGTGATGGAATTAACGGCTTTGTTAGAAACTCTTTTCTCTCTGTCAGCTGCCCTGACTCACGCAGTGTCATGGGACATTTTCCACTAATGAATGTCATTACATGCATATGCAGACAACCGCAGAACTCGTGTCCCGTAACGACATTTTTCTGTTGTTATTTTCCGCGTAATGTCATCGCTATAACGTTGCGTTGTACGCGCTCGGTTTGCTGCTCTGTGGCACGTCGAAAAAAATTCAGTGACATCAGCTGGGCCGCTGACCAAACCTTTCTTCTCTGGGTCTCGTAGTCCAAATAAACTTTAGCTTCATGCTCGATATTTGTCTGCGATTAAATTTTACTGATTAGTTCAGTTGTAGATGCGGGCTTTCACATCGGCTATTCATGTTAATTGGCTTGGTGGGGAATAAATCAAGATCTTCTAAAGTGATTTATTTCACAGGACCACAAAATGAAATCCAATTCATCGATAGGCAAATTTCACTCCGTTACAAGCTTAACTGAGGAACTCTACAACAAAACTATGCCGCTATGTTATAGTTGTTTATTTCCATCGGAATTTTCGCGCTGTACATCCAGCTAAGTATATAGGCTCGTTTGCAAGGAAAATCATCAATTATTGTTGAGCTTGTCATTCATTATTAACAATTCGTTCATTTTTTTCTGTGATAACACAGAAATTTCCTAAATTTTTAACATGGACAATCACCCTGGAAATGTGGCTAAATAGATTCTCTTTGTTAAGAGGAAACAAGGAATCAGGCGCTGAAGCAATCATCTGGTATTGACTCGCTTGACACGAGCGGGCGTATCTCCTATAGGGGCGGCGGCCAACATCAACAGAGCGGGGGCAACATTTGGCCGCGCGTACGTCGCCCATAACCTCTCATCCTCAGGTGGATTACACTGTTAGAAAAATTACCGTTAACGGTATTACCGGCGTTTCAGTGGCCGGTCTGTACGTGAAAAGAAACACTGTGTCGCCGTTTTTATTCTAAATTAACACTAGAAATCCGTAAACATCTGATAAAAACGGCGAAACAGTTTATTTTCACGGGGCGACCGGCTGCTAGAACGCCAGTGGGACCGTTTTTTCACCGTTTTTTCTAACAGTGTACGCGCGCTGTAGTAGGCGGTGCATTGGCAACTTCACGTGACGTTTCAAGTTTGTTTCACCGAGTAACTTTACACTCTTTGTCTACGGAGAAATTTAGCCTTATTATTACTATTCATTCCTAGAAGCCTGGTAACGTTGGCCACCGTGACTCACTAGATAAAGAACTTTTCTACGTATATATCACGTCTCCGTCTTTGTCACTGTCTTCTTACATATTACAGTGGCTTCTGTTTAGAAAAAATATCCTACTTTAAATATAGCCTAAGATGTCGCTTATAAAATTTATAAGTTTTAGACTTCATGCTTTCTTCAGCCTCTTCATTATCGGAAGGTTTCCGAACCCGAAGTTTCTGCAAATTTTATTGAGAACTTTTTGAAAGTTTGTGCCTTGAAATTGCATGAAAACTTCATTCCGACAGTTGTCCGATCGTTTTCCCAGTAAATATTCTAGTTTAGTCCGATAATGGCACGAAAGATTCCTCCCCTTTTTAATATTTTTTTTAAATATCATTCTGATAGTGGTCCTAAAATGAACTGAAAGCCTTCTTGCTTAAATCAACGAAGCACCTTGAGTTTGCTGCCTAGCTTCTCTTGCCGTTGTGGAGGCCGTTCGTTCGATGCTGCCGCTGTCTCGCACCAAGGTCCCCCTACGAGTTGCTTGCTATGAACCTACGAGCCCTCCGAGGCGAGTGTCAGAGGTGCACATATACGCAGGTTGTTTCAACACGGGTGGTTAATGGCCAGATAATTCGTCAATTTTAATTTTCAGGGTCGAACAATATTCTTCAGATGACATTAGTTGATCAAAATGCAGGTTCAATGGAGTAATATCAATTTATTAACGATATTTCGAATGTAACAACATAAACGTAGATGTCCACATATACGTAGGTTGTGAGCGAATGTTACGCACTAGATGAACAGGCGTTCGCCCTAGACCTGCACGTGCAGCTCCCGAATCAGGTGCAAAATATTGCAGTAGAGGAAAAGAACGATTTCGCAGTTCGACGAGTATTATAACCTCTGAACTTTTGATACGAAAGTGACAGTCCTGGGGCCATACTTTCAAAACTCGCTAAGTGAACGTAAGTACTTACGTTCTATTTTCGTGTCTGTAATTGGTGAATTTTGCTTGAAAAGCCGTCAATGATTGGCTGATTAACTTACGATCTCTTAACTTTTTTCGAAAGTATTGACCCTGAGCCCTAATCCATTTCGCTCCCAAATCTGCTGCCAGCAATAAAAGGCCTTTAGTCAGCTCTACTGATACCGTCAGCAGGTCAATAATTTACCGACACTTTTCCTTCTTGTTAGAAGAAAGGCACGCCAGGCGCGCTGAGCAGCTCGCTTATGCCAGAGTTTACACCGTGTAAACCAGCGAACGTAAACAACATCAACAGCTCATGGCCACAGGTATCATCTTTATGGAGCTCTTAAGCTCCCGTTAATTTGTACACTTTGAGAAATGCGAGCGACAAATAATAAACTGCGTGAAGAGACAAGAATTAAATGTACCTTTGGCTCTTCATATATTAAGATTTCTTTGCTGCACGTTGCGTAGGAATTGTCACCACTTGAGTAGAAAGCATCTGCAAATTATTATGACTATAGTAGCCCGTAGTCATGTACGAGCCCTAACTTCTTGAATGAAGTTAGTACAGATCAAAAGGATTCTGTTTTAATCATTAAATAATTTTTGTTGCAAACGAAGTCCTCAGCGAAAATGTTGGAATCATAGCAGCTCATGCTAATCTCTAGGCGTAGTAAAGGGTGCTGCGCGCACAACTTGAAGCCTATACATGATCACTTCATCTCATTCATTAATTCTCTTCGTAATTTCCCAAATGCTTTTTGCTGTTCATTTAAGCGTTTTGAAAAGGGGGTCAATGATCGATATTCTTGATGCATCGAACGCACCTCAAGCAACTGCAATTTAAACTGAAGCCCTCGGCTTTACTTTGACTGAAGAACTCTTTTTCTGTTTTGATGATATTTAGCAAGGATGAGTCTGTCGTATTAAATTACTTGTAAATATTTGTCGATGATAGTTTTTTCATCAGCAAACGCACAAAAGCGACTAAAACTAACCCACAAGGTAACATAAATACTATTTCCTTTACATGCAGTATTTAATAAATGGAACGAAGTTCGTTTGCCGCTCTCACCAATGTCTTATTAATATCTAATAAATGCTGCACCAATATCTCATTAAAATCTCATTAATGCTCGTCACGAAAACTAAGCACAATGACGTAGAATGCTCAGCACTTCTTCATAAAAAGAGAAGAGATTATCTAAAACGGATCAATTCGAGTGAAATGCTTCTGTTGTGCTTCGTATATGTTCAGTATCACAACAATTTAGTTCACTTCGAAAGTTGGATTGAATGTTACTGATCAAAATCAAATGAAAAAAAATCAGCTTGAAAGATCAGTTTCTGAAGTCAGCCGTTCCATTTATACTAAAACCTATTTATTTTAAAGATTTCATCGTGACTTACCATGGCAGCAATTATGCTCCCAGTATATTTTAGTAGAAGCTGTACCTAAAATTTGAGATTTTTCAAGTCGGTGTGTTAAAATCATTAATTCTGATTCAAACTATTGAAACAGAGAGAAAGATCGGACGAATTTTTCACAGAGTATTCTTAAGGTGAAGTGCTCCTCGTAAATGTGTACGAAGCGACCACAATCATAAATGGGACCAAAATCTGCGAACGTGATCGAGAGAAGTATTGAAAAATTACATAATCAAGCTTGTTATTTGCACTTTAAATGCCATCCTCACATAGTTTAACGTGTCCTGATAATGCACGTGTCGTGTACGTGTTGATTCGTTATTAATTTAAAAAGCCTAGTACCTAGAGTTACGGTCAGTTTAATAAGGGTTGGAAAGCATAATGAGATAGGCAGTGTCAGAATACCACCAACTACATTAGTTTGTGATGGTGTATTTCATTAAGTGTAAATGAAGAAATACTGTGGCAGTGTAATTCGTTACTCGCGCTGCCTAAGTTGTTGATCCGTGTACAAGTGAAAAGAAATATATTGTGGTGAACTGCTCCGTGGGACGCAGAAGTTTAACCAGAAGAGGAGCGTTTAGTGGTGCACTGTGGTGCAGTGGGTACAGTGTTGGTGCAGTGGAGCACCACACTGTGGTGCAGTGCAGTGCTTACACGGTGATGACACATCACAGATGATGTTCAGATGATGCGCTGTCAGTCGTGCAGGGGGGAGCGCCCCATTGCACCACACATCACATGCAAGATGTGCCGCGCCAGGAGGAGGTTAGCCCACTTCTCTTTATTGTGTCTCCTTAATAATTGAATTTACTGATTTTTGTTTGCTTGATTTGGGCACGTTTTAGTGTACAAAATTTTTTCGTTCCTAAATCTAATGATTTTCATGAATTTGATTCATGGTAAAGTTCTGCAGCACAATGCTTTCCTTCATGGATTTATTTTCTCAAATTGATGCCATTGAATATTTGAATTTAATTATGAATTAAAAATCTATTAATATTTTAGCTCTAACAACGACTAATTTTTCTGCGTTTGAATATTTTGCTTCTTGTTATACAACTAAATTATTTAAATTAAGATAAATTTAACTTTATTCGCAACTCTACATTCAGAAACAAATCTTAGGAATTCAAGGACGAAGAGCTTACAGTTCGCTACAGAGCGGTCCATTCTAACGCTAATCATGACTCCGCTCCTGCTAACAGCATTGTTAGTCTTTACTAAGTTGATAGAGAATTTGTTTTCTCCTCTTCCATTGACTTTTGAACTTCCCTCCCACACACAGTAAATACGTACAACTAAAATAAGATATTTAATTGTTCACACGCTGCCTGAAGAAATTAAGGACAAGCCGGTGTGTTTAAGGCGGCCTCAGGCGCTCCTGAAAGCCTTCCTTCTTCTCTGTCATGAGGGAACACATAACAGGCGTCTGGACCACACCTCTTGCTCTGCACCTTAATAATTAGGGTCTACTGCTGCACTACACGATAGTGTGTTGTTACACTCCTACTACACGACACTATAGATATATAGTTATAGCTATAGTCACGACACGTCTTATTAGACTTGGAATCTCCCGTAAACGTGAAGCCTCTTAGAGATTCCCTCTAATTTTTCAAGCTGGTTGTCGTATGACCGACATCGATATCAAGTGTAGCGATCGTCACAAACTTGCGATACTCGAAGATATTTCGTGAAGGCGAGTTTATAGCGCATCGCTTCGTCGCCGTCAGCGTAACGAGCGTCGCGCTGTCGTCCATCACGGCGCTGCGGCCTGCCTCGTTAGCGCCGCTGACACTGAGACGCTCGCGTCGCTGGTGCCCCGCTGTGATAACACTGCACTGCACTGCACCTCCACTGCACCAACACTGCACACCTCCACTGCCTCGTTAGCGCCGCTGACACTGAGACGCTCGCGTCGCCGGTACCCCTCTGTGATAACACTGCACTGCACTGCACCAACACTGCACCAACACTGCACCAACACTGCACCAACACTGCACCAACACTGTACCAACACTGCACCAACACTGCACCAACACTGCACCTCCACTGCCTCGTTAGCGCCGCTGTCACTGAGACGCTCGCGCCGCCGAGCACCAAGGCGTCTCAGTGACAGCATCAAGGCACGGGCTGACAGCACCAAGGCGCGGGCTGACAGCACCAAGGCACGGGCTGGCAGTACCAAGGCACGGGCTGGCAGCACCAAGGCACGGGCTGGCAGCACCAAGGCACGGGCTGACAGCACCATGGCACGGGCTGACAGCACCATGGCACGGGCTGACAGCACCAAGGCACGGGCTGGCAGCACCAAGGCACGGGCTGACAGCACGCTGCGTATAAGGAGCGTGCGCGCTCATACGATCAGCCCGACAGGCCAGTTCTTGGTCGCAGGGTATCCATAAAAACAAGTTATTAGCAATACACGTCTAAAAAATATGTTATTATGGTCTCTTAAACATAGAAATAAATCATGTACAGTGCGTAATGAGGTTATTTATTAGCGAAAGTTTCAGTTATTAAGCTTGAAACGTTATTTACTTGCTCAAAAAATGAAACGCCAGTTGGGATTTTAAAATAAAAAGCTATCGGATAAATTACAATAACATACGTCCGCCTTACTTGACGAGACTTGTTCTTGCCTTGCAATAATTCATTTCTGTAGGTAATATTTCTGTAGGTAATTTCTTAAGAGAATTTCTACAGAATTTCTGTAGTTAATAGATTCAGATCACGATCTCTCACGGTCTGCAGTTGAGTCCCGTAATATTTTAGGATGATTAGTTCAAGATAATGAGTAATTTGGCGGTAAAATTTTTAATTTCTGCTGCAAACGAGGGTAACTGAACCCTGCAGGAAATAAACATATACATCCATAAGCATTTCCTCATTGTTAACCCTGTTTGTTGTAAGGTATGAAAGCCAAGTCGATCAGTGCAATAAACACATTAGTTCGTTTCCCCGCACTAGCTAAGCTAATTCTTCTCCTCTTGACTCACTGCATTCTCCTCGTTCTCTTGACTCACTGCATTCTTCTCCTTCTCTTGACTCACTGCATTCTTCTCCTTCTCTTGACTCACTGCATTCTTCTCTTGACTCACTGCATTCTTCTTCTCTTGACTCACTGCATTCTTCTCCTTCTCTTGACTCACTGCATTCTTCTCCTTCTCTTGACTCACAGCATTCTTCTCCTTCTCTTGACTCAC